>NW_028260368.1:13393664-13413664 GCF_056163025.1 Triticum urartu | reverse complement strand
TTCTTGCTGTCAAATCCCAGTCTATCTTTCACTGAGCTTCCTTCGCTTGGAATTCAAAGTCCAAAAAAAAGAAAGAAAGCGTACTGTGAGGTATGAATGATCAAATGTCTACGGGTGTCATTGAATATCATGGGGTACGAACTTCTAAGGTCATGGCGTAGGGTATTGGATAGGCTGGTCCGCTGGTCGAAGTCATTGCAGGGTGTGCTACGGACAGCTATTGTTCCTGGGCATTTCCTTTCTCTCGTCATCACGCCAACATACACAAGGCTTGCCTTCACAGGGCCCCACCTTGACTTGCCATCATGGCTACACTCTTTTCATCAAAGCAACTCTTCTTAAGAAGACCCCTTGGTCCCCACAACGAAGTTCCTCCATAGAGAACCCAACTGCACAGCACCATCGCAAAGGTTTCTTCGTAACTCGATTAGTCTCACTCAAGAGAACTCATCTACACGGAAGGTCTTTTAAGTGCCAGTTGTACCCGCACAGAAGTTCTGCGCCCTCAACTACACCAGGATGCCCCCTGCAGTAGCATCACAACTTTTCTCACCATGGACAGCTCGCCAGTCTTCTTGCATCAGCCACACCTAATTACAAATGACCTTGGCCTCTCCATGCTCGTCATTTACATTTAAACTGCACACCCCCTTGTTGAGGTCTTACTCCAAAGGTACGGCCTCTAGCACATGACCATTCCTCACTCAAGTCATCGACACCCTCGTCGATGTACGTGTTGAAAGAAGAAATTCCACTATCTCTCAAACGAAATGAGGTTTTTGAACTCCTATATAACAGAGTTTCATTGATGCCAAAGGGGGTTTTCCTCAAACGATTGGAACCAGAATAAAAAAAAAAAAGAATGAAAGAGTCAATCTATCTTAGTCAAGGCGCTCGCTCTGCCACAAAGGGAGGCACTGGCAAAATATAAATAGAAAAGAGATGTTTCCAATTAAACCATAGATGTCCACTTCATACTTATAGTATTCTATTTCGGCTTGCTTGGGTTCATTCAAGGCATCTTCATATCTATTAAAGAAATCAATCAGCTCCTAATTAGGTCCCCCAAGGCGAGCGAAGTGACGTTTTTATTTCTCTTCCTCCGGTCAGAAAAAAAAAGATTTATAGGACCGGATGCATAACAAGAAAAGACAGAATAGTAGTGGTGCCTGCGCGCAAACAATCTTAGAACTGAGCTCTTGTAAAGGTGGGCGTTCCTACGCTCAAAGCCCATATCTCAGATGCATGCCCATTGGAATAGCCCATCACCAGGATGAAATTATCCATTTAGCGCAGTTCCCCTTTCCTCTCTTCTTATATCAACTTCACATCCTAAACACCAAAAGGAAGGGAGAAGCGAACTCGACCTGGTGGTTTTTTATCATTTCATTGACCTTCGAACCGCTCTTGCCCTCCCCTTTCACTTTCTTTCTTAAATGTGTGACTGATACCAATCCCTATGTTGTACACTCTTCCACTAACTAGAGAGAACCATGCCTGAAGTAGAAAGAACCAATTACAAGTGTTCATAGTGGTCTAATAAAATCAACCCTGACCGTGAAGGTTCCTAGTGTTGATACCAGTTGTTGGAGATAATGGAAGGAAGCAACAAAACAGAGAGAGGATCAAGTGTAATCTTAACTACATCTCAGCTCTTATACAAAAGCTTATGTTACAATACATGGTACCAGTCCAATTTATAGAAAATAGCAAACCGACACAAAGTCATTATCGACTCAAGTAACAACTATTTCGATTTTGTTCACAGCTCATTCCTAGCTAAGACATAACGGCGGGTAGGCAAACAACTTGATTCAGGTCAATACAATACTCTTCTTCGAACTTGCAAGCTTGGGACACAAGCGTAAACTGAAAAAGAAGTAAGACCAGGTACACTGCTAAACATAAGTATAAAGAGGTGGAAGGCTGGCTGTGCTTGTGCTCACCTACAGGTCTGTCCCAGCATACAGTATCGAAAAAGACTGTCTCTTATTTTTGATTTGTCTGAATCAGCGTATATTAACTAATACTACTTTATCCAGTCAATAATGAATTGAAAGGTCGTCTTTAATTCAAAAGTGCATAAGCAAGCAAGGAACGGAAGGCATGCTAACTACACTACTAGAGTCAAGAAAAAAAACTACACTACAAACCAAACTACTTGAGTAAGAATCAAAGCTTATTGAAGATGCTAGAAAATCTATGAACAAGTACCAGGTTAGTAATTCAATTGTGATATCTTCTGCAGCGTTTTCTCTCTGTTGCTATTCTCAGCACTTTTGAAAGTATCTATGCAAAGGAATTAGTATTAAGAATAGCTTGGTTTGGTGCAAATGTAATATAAAAAAGGCATTCCCCTATATGCTGTTAGATGTACTGCAAAAAGGTCAAGTTAAAGAAATATTAGGAAAATTGTTTCGGCTGTCTGTGCTATCATTTTTCTGGAAGCTTTTAAGCCTGTTGTCCAGATGCTGCTGCCTAAAAGTCGTTCTTGTAAATTGTTTTCTTGTGGTCTTGTTCTCTGTATTGTTTTTGGAAACAAAGTACTCTGTATTGTTCATGTGCTGAACTTCATAGTTGGAGGTAGCACAGCAGCAGCAGCTACTCTCACCAGGTGCCTTTCGCCAAGGATACCGTCAACCGATTAAACCTTTGCTAATGGTGGAATTGCCAAACCTTTGCCCATGCCGAAAAAGAAGCCAAGTCCGATTCAATAATTACCTTTCTTTTGTCTCTATCTTTGGACTGAATCAGAATCAGAAGAAAAGCAAGGCTATCCTTCGTTGCACACCTAATGGAAAGCACTGGCTAGATTTCCGATGAAGGAAGCCGTCTACTAACCGGAATACTACAGCAGAGGACAAAACTAGGGACTTCGAAAACGAGGATAGTTTGCCAGGTAGGGATACCGTTGTTCGAATTGAAAAAAGATACCTTTCCCCAGAGAGATAGGATTCGAAAACAAACCATTCATGAAACTCATGCAGGAGCATGCGGTGGTCACATTAATGGACATGCGCTAGCTAAGAGAACTTCTTAAGTTAGGGTACTATTGGCTGGCTTACTATGGGGAAGGGGAGAAGGCAAGCCGCGTATGGATTGATCCCTAATTCAGTTCTTTTTTCGTGGTTTTCTTTCCATCTCACAACTTCCATTTCTTGAGCCGACCTTGCCCGCTGGAGGTATGATTCCGATCTTTGAATCGAATTGGATTTTTTGTCTTAAAGTGAGGGCGATGAGTGGGGAAGGAAGCTGACGATTTTATTAGTGTGTAAGGTGGCCCCGAGAGCTGAACCAAAGCCGGCCGTTTCGAGACCAGGGAGCTTTAACAGTTTCTACTTAAACTATGTGTTCAGCTATGTGTTCAGATTATGCTATTTTATTAGTAGCTTTCGGTCTCGATTCGCCCTTACCTCGGAGGGATCAACTACTTCGCTTAGGCAAAAGATTGAAAAAGTCTGTATCTGTCTACATGTGCCTCCGTCTATGTTACCCCTTCCCCGGAAAGGAGATTATACGTTTAGTAAAAAAAACGAGAATAAAAAATCAAAAAGAAAGAAGAGAAAGAACTGGGAGTTGGCGCCTACATAACAGGTAGCTTGCTTACCAAGCCGTCCTGGCAAGCTCCTACAGTTCTCTTATTACTCTTGACTTGACTTATTAATAAGAAAACTACTCACTAACAAAATGAAAGACGATCTAGAATCTACCCAAGAAGATAGAGAGTCCCACATACGAGAAAAGGTCACAAATGGAGTTGAACCAAGTAACATTGCAAAGGCATAATGATAGTAGGGTCGGGATATCCCCGCCCTCCGAACCGGACGTGAGGGTCTCCCCTCATCCGGCTCTCCGCAGGGGAATCTCCACTCACTGCTTCCCCTAATATCCTCCCTTTACCACATCATGGGGGTTTACAGGAGATCCCAGAGACTCGCTCGGAAAGGCTGCTATACCAAACATTATTACTTAACTACAAAGAAAGAAAAGACTATAGTAGTCACTAGACTGACTATAGTAGTCCGTCCGGCTGCTCTTGCTTAAATCATTACTCTTCATTCTCCCGTGCTCTAGCAATTGCGCTCCCTAGACCACTACCATTTAGTTAGGTAGGGACAATCAATCCATAGTTACGGGAATAACGGAATGCATGGGGATAAAAAAAAATAGAAAAATGAAGATTTTCTATGAAATCCTTTCTTTCCATAGATGTATCTGGTCTGAGACGGTACAGTACTCTACGAGAGGAATGCAATGGGATGGATGGTAGAGGGCTGCCTGCGCCCAAAAGCGATGATTCACTTGTCCCCTTGTCTATAGGGACCTTGTGGCATACAACCGCCACGACTCCTGCGTTATAGCCGCCCCTTTCTCTCTTTCTTTTGACTGCCTCGTGGACGGACGAAAGAAGGGAAGTTACAGAAGGGGGCAGTGAAGGCTCGCCAAGTAGACAGCAAGCCCCCACCCCGTCAGTCCTGTGTTGCCGTAGCGTGCCCTACTTCAATAAGGTATTACCTCGCCGATTTTAAAGGGGATGGGATTGGATTCATTCACTTGCATTCCTGCTAGCACTACAAAAAGCTCCGGTCTTAACGCCCCTACGGAAGCTGTGCAGCCTTTCCTCGGGTTCGTAGAGTCGGGTTTCCCGTTTACCCACAACGGAGGAGCCGCCCCCACCAACCAAAGCAGGTAGGCGGCCACGGTTCATAACGCACTCTTCGCACAACAGATCCACTTTGAAGTTGACTTATTCGCTCGGCCAATCGTCGGAATGTGTACGAGATACCATAAGGGCCCAATATCTCAATAGCACCCTTGTCTAAAGCTTCGAATGAGACTGAATATCCGAAACGCAGGAACGATCTGACTAGAAAGTCATTCAAAACTTGATCGAAGAACCAGCGTTTATTGAAGAAGCTATAGAGTCGATTACAAAAAGTACTAGTTTGAAAGGCTCGTTGGAATTGATCCGCTACGAGATTTACATTATACGCTAGAGAAGCACCTGAAGTACTAAACAGAATAGGTATTAGTTTTGTAATGGTTGGGGCAGCAAACTCGGATTCGGCAAGAATCTCATTTTTTGGTAGTACGAAGGGGGAATTGGCCCAAAAATTGGATAGGGGTAAAGACGCAGCCGGGTGCCGGCGGCTTATTCAAGTGCCCCCCGAACCGCGCGAAATGGTCGCCTATTACACGGCTCACAAACTCTGCCTGGGGTGGGGCTACCTATTATTCGTAGGCGGTACGTACGGCGCACGCAGGGCCTCGGTTTGCTGCGTGGACTGTCTATGCATTTCCTACAGAGTGTAATGGAACCCAGCTCAGCTCCGCCGAGCCAAAAGAAAAGAACAGAACAGCCGGAGGCGAAGAGTAGAGTATAGCCAAGGGGCTTTCGTCGTCCGTAAAGGACCTAACGGAAGACCGTGCTCCGAAGTGTGCACTTCGAGTTTTGTTTTAAGAACACTTGGCCTTACCCCTTCATTTTGAGCCATGTCTAGGTAGAATCGGCAAGATTGAACCGAGGCCCGCCCGGGCACCGCCGGGGGACAACCAGACCAACCAGTAGGCTTTCTTTCCGAAGTTTCCTCCCGGGGCCCTTAAATCATTGAATTCATAGGCATAGGGGCGTCCCAGGCAGTGGTTCATTCAATGAGAAAGAAAGACAGGAGGGCAGGATTCGTCGTGTCGGGCTAATTCATTCTGGGAAAAAAGGGGGAAGGGAGTCACCTGAGCTATGCGAAGGGAAGGAAGTCGTGGGCTGAGCCGGAGGTCACTTTTCCCGATCCATCCCGAAGGGTTTTTTCCCTCTCTCGCCCCATCATCGTACCCAGTCCTGCTATCGGCTCAGCCCTATCTATTCATCTCTTTTTTTTTACATGGAGATTTTTTGGATCTCTCTTGTTCATAGATCTTGAAAGCGGATCAATAGAAATTTCTCAAAGGATCTATCTATAGAAAGATCTAGATCTCTATCATCATCTATCTCTATATCTAGATATGGAAGAACCCTCGAAGCCTGTCCCCGACGACGATGCCCCCTGGGCGAAAGGAAAGGGGCCGCCATTCTCTTTCTTTCTTCAATCGTTCCGATCATTTCTCTCATTCCCTTTTGTTTGTTTTTTCGGGTTGGTTCGTTTCCTCCTCCTATCTACGCAATTCTCTGTCTTCGTTCGTGATCATCTTAGGCGAAAGGATAGGTATAAATTTTGTGGAGGGGCGGCTGTGAAAGGGCGATTCCCCCTTTTCCATTGAAGTAGGGAAGGGGGTGATTGATCTTTTTTTGAATCAGGCCTTACTGACCAAGTGGTGGTATAAGCTTCATTGCGGATGAAAAGAAGTCCTTGTGAGCGGAGCTACAAAAGGAAGTTCAAGCTCAAGAAATCCTCTCAATAGGGATTGGGCAAGCAAGCTGTTTGTTTATTTGATCTTACCCGGTTGTGAGACGGGACGTGAAGTCAACCAAGTACATGTGTGTTCATAGTGTCCCCGGCACCTTCCTCCTAGCTGAGTATGGATGCTGAAGTTAGCTGGAGTGTGGGGCGAGTGCGTGGTAGATGGAACTCCTATTTACCGCATTTCTTCTTGCACTTCCAACTTGAAGAGGAAGAAGCATCTCTCTTTGCATCTTCAATAGATAGGAAAAAGGATCTTGACCTGAAGCCTTCGACCAAAGAAAGGGAGACTTGGTGAAGTCAGAGGTGGTTTTCCTTCCCTAGATTCATGGAAGGACTTTTTGAAGTTTGAGTGAGGAAGGAAAGTAAGGAAAGCGGGAAAGGTCCGATACAAAGGAAAGGGTTGCGAGGCTTAACGATTTAGAATATAGCTGTTGAGGTGGCACCTGTTCCCCCGGGGCAGGGGTATATGCCCGTAGCTTTCTTCTGTCACTTCTTTCAGATCAATGAAGTGGAAAAGTAATAGAGTAAGGGACCCTTGTTTACAAAGAAAGCTGTCACTCCAAGAACTCGAAGTCAAGCATCTTCGGGAATATCCAGATTAGTCTTCAACTAGAGAAAGGATAGGAATCTCCTTTGCTGAGTTTTCTTCTCCAGCGGATGTAGCGGTAAAAGATTCTATTCTTTCCGCGGTCTAGTTACGTCTTTCCTCTCCCTATCTAAAGAGCTCTATTAACATAGACCCTCTCCTGACTCTCTATCATTTTAAGAAAGCAGCAAATCCTTCTCTCTATTCTACTATCCGATCTCGTCTGTTGAAAATCGATCTGAAATATGGTCATATCTTCGTTATCCCAATAGTAAACCTTCTTACTTCTCTTCGCATCTCGAAAGACGCAAAAGATCTGTTATTAGCTTATTTATAAGCTGTCGAAGGTCCTTAAAAGCCTTGATTTTTGGCTTACGGCTTACTTGCCTTTTTCCTTAAAGCCTATATAGACAGACATAGACTGAGGGCATTCTGGGCATCCATGCTCCTGGCAATGGCAAGATCCGAGATGTCAGTTGCTTGTCTTCAAGCCTCAACCTTATTCTGACTCCTACTAGGGCAATCAGGTTTAAGTTAAGCCCGAACAGCTTAGTTTTCCACTTCTCTTCCGACACAAGCTTCTTTGCCAAGCCTTCCCCATCAACTGGAAATCCAGTAAGAAAGGCAAGGGGCGCAACGGCAAGGCAATCTCAAATCATAATGGGAGTTTTAGGTTTATTTAGATAGATTCGCCTTTGGGGTTGTTACAGAATCGGTTCTTCAAGAAGGAGCTCTTAGTACGGTGGATGCATCGAATGCAAGCTGTAAGGAAGAATAATTCTCTTAGCAGACAAGAATGAAATTCAATTAGTCCCACACTTCCCGCAGGAATCGAAGAGTACGCAAGCACATTCATTTAATGGGAAAGCTTTCCTTGGCTAGGCCCCTATGAAGAAAGATGCCAATTCCCAAAAGCAGTAACAATAGCAATAGCAGTAGGAGTAGCATTAGGAATTAAGACCGTCAGGCCTCATTCATCAAAGTAGCAGTCCTTAGGGGCTGAAAAAGAGCCCAGATTCCCCGCAACAAGCTTGGAAAGGAAGAAGACACGAAGGGAGGAGTTCCGCTTAGCCTTTGCTCCTCTTTGATAGAAGTAGCTCTTTTGTTTGCCAGAATGGCTTGTTAGCAAGAAAATGCCTTCTTAGGAAGTGAAGAAGAATACGCCTGCTTGAGAATGCCCTCTTGTTGTTCTCGAAAGATGGAGGGGGGCAGATTTCACTAAGGAAAGGAACTGAACTAATGGACGAGGAGGAAGAGAATATAGAAAAATTGCCGACATTCAAGCATACTATAGATGTTCCAGAACTGCTAAAGGGAAGTTCTAGTAGAAAGGACAACTAAGCGAAAGGCCTTCTTAGAAAGGCGGAGTGACAGGTAATGCCCTATTTCCTAACAGTGAAATCTAAGATCAGACAAGAAAGAAGCTAAAGGCTAGGCAAAGAAGACGAGGGAGAAATCGTAGGTGAAAACGTTGGGTTACCAACTCGGGTGGGTTCTCACACCAAAGTTCCTTTGTTTCGGGCAAGCCCAATTACAAACAAAAGAGAAGGTCGGTCCCGTACTCAAACCAAATCAGAAGGGCGGTACTCACTCGGATGGAAGAATCCCAGGTCGGTCCCATACCCGAACAAAGGCTAGACCGAAGGTCCCGTCCCACGGGTTAGGTGCTTAGCTGAAGGTGGAAGGCGAAGCCAAGGCAAGAGCAAGGGTTGAAAGACAATATAGAAGAATTCCATCTCCCCTATTTGTTCCATTCTCAATGGTTGGTCAAGTTGAGATGAACTACGGGAATCTATATATGGACTTCAAGGTCAATCAACCCATGCAAGGAAACTCGACGGAATTTGTTTTTTTATGGATTCAAGCAAAGAATGAGAAGTATGGCTTGGCTAGGGAAGCAGTAGTAGTGGCAGAGGTCGAGCTTTGAGATGAGAAGAGGGCTGAGTCGTCTAGCTTTTATTCCAAAATCACGTATCACCGATCAGCCTATTCGAGAGGAGCTGCTTGCCTTGCCCACTTCAATAAGGAAGACTCCATCCATCTAACCCATATCCATTGGAACCAGAAGCGAGTGGTAAAGTCACCCTTTGGCTAAAAAAACGATTTGTATGCGTGGCGCAACACACACCTCTGCAAAAGAAGAGAAAGAACGGAAAGAAGCAGGCCCACAAGACGACAAGTGGATTGAATATCCTTTGCTTTCGTCACCGGTGCTATTGAATCCGCATTTAGAAGAAAGAGCTCCGGGACTGAATTGCTTTGAGTGGGGCTTGCCCATTAATTAGATCACCTGAGTAAGCCAAGAAAGACGAAAGCGATGGATGTATGTGACAAAGAGAACTTATGAACATGAAAGCCAGCCTGTTCCCTAAATATTTTAGGAAGCGAAGAAGACAGAAAAAAGTTCGGTAATCTTCTCCCTTTGGTAGGCATTTACCCAAGGCACTGATATTATGAGTCTCTCGATTATACGTGAAATAGGGAGTTCAAGGTCTTATTCGTCTTTCTTGGCCTATGTGAATATGAGCCAATTCCGGAAAGTGAATAATTCACTATTGAAAGTGCAAGTCGACGTTCCTGATATGAAAGTGAAAGTGGAGTGAAATCTGGATATGAAGGTTCAAGTCCAGTTCCAATCTGGATATAAAAGTGCTGTTCAATCGTCGAAAGTGATCTCTCTTTTGTTGTTCTCTTTTAGTCCGCTTTTCTTTTTTCTTTCTTTGGAGTCGGGTTCTTAAGACAGGACTGGAAATCGGGTTTTCTGAATATCTCTCTTCCGGAGAAGTCAGTTTGTTCGAGATCGAAAGAGTGCCCTCGAGAGACTAGACTGATAGTAACAGTAGTGCGCCTTCAGTTGAGGAGAACTGTTCACAAGCAGTGGTTATGAGCTCTTTCTTGTGGAGGTTCAGAATAGGTAATTCCTTCACTTCAGTTGCACTAGTGGATTGAATAACCTTTTCTTTAGTTCTAACAAAGTGCATGTGTTGTTGGTTAATAAAAACACGAGTTTCGATAGGCTGGAGGAAAGATACTATAAGTAGGACAAAGAAAGACCCTATAAGAGACCGGAACTCAATACGATTCAACCAATCAAAATTGCTTTGCTAAAGATACCCGTTCCGCTGTTCCTTTACCGGCAACAACTATTGAATAACAACCTTCGCTTTGCTTTCGCATCGGATCTCGGCATTAGCAAATCTAAAAATAGAGTAGATCCCGGGGCGTACCTAATGGTTTCATTGATTTGAATGGATTGATCCGTTGTACCGTTGTAGGAATCCTCATCCGATGTACGAATCCCGTGGAGGAAGTGGGGAAACAAATCCAATTATTTGATTTTGATAGGAGCAGTGCCGGTATTGAGGGTTTCTCTATCTCTTCACTCATGAAGTTAATACAAGTGAGGATTGATTTCAGTTATTCATATAAGAAATAAGAGGAATAAATAATCTCGGGGAAGACAGGCTTTCTCGCTCTCGGCACATCTTCGCTAGGGATTCTTCTCTACCTTCTTGCGTTGAGATGCCATCAACTCTTTCCTGGGGAATCAGGTCAATACAATACTCTTGGAAAAGCAAGCTATAGCAGATCCTTGAGTATAGAGAAAAAGGAATGGAGTTTCATTAGCTCTCTGCGCACATCCAGTATAATACCTTTGCGAGCCCCTACGGAAAGGGGTGCCGTGTTCTCTTTACAATGGGGGTGATCCTGGTTTCCAAAAGCTGCTGGTTGGTTGTATCTTTTTCTATTGGCAATCCCCAATCCGTTGCTTGTTCGTTACGAACAAAAGAAGCCGATACCAGTTCTGGTGTTTATCCAGCGGAGGCTCGTATCTCTTCCATGTGAGACCAGCGACCTCAGATCATCCCGGACTTATGTGCTGGAATAGCTTCGTTATGAGTTGAAGCAGCCTCAGCTACTATTCCTACTAAGGAGGAGTCGCCTTTTTCCCTCCCTTTTGCAATCCCATGTTGATGTAAGGAAGCTGCTTTAGAGTATTGGCAAAAAAAAACATTACATGCAGGTCCAGATCTCCTTGCGTTCGTTGGTGGTTGACTACCGGGAAAGGGCAGAATAGCAACAGTGAGGAAGCATACCACCCAAAGCAAGACGTGAAAACCTTCTTCGTATCCAAAAGCCCCTTTTAGTCTGTCTGGCCTTAGTATTTATGATACATAATCGCATCTTCTCCCCCTTTCTCGTATCTCCACGGAAGTAAGTACTGGTATGATCGGAACTAGTATTTAGATATATGTGACCCTCTAGCGGTTTGACTCCGTTGATGGTATACGGAACTTCCTTCCTGCGAAAGGTCGAGTTCGTAAATCAAGCTTGTAGAAAAAGCGAGTACCGGTATTTGATGGTGATGGTGAGGATGACTAACCTCGCTCTTGCAACCATGAATATTTTCTAGATACTACGGGCATATACCTTCTTCCGAAGGGTCCCCGTCCTATCTTTTTCGCCTTCCGCTCTGGAATCGACTATTGGTGGGTTGTAACGTGAACCTATGGATCTCAATGAACAGCTTCGATACCACAAAAGGATGGGCAAGAAAGACAGCAGGTGTTGAGCCAAAGCCCTAGTTCATACACAATCATAATGTTGGTCAACCATCCGAACCGGGATTCCTGTTATTCATACGAAGGAACAAGAAAAGAAGAAGTATGGGATAAATGGTTTTTGAGTTGGGCATGATGAAAGCGGGTACAATGGCATTACTTAGAAGCTATTATGTCCTGTCTTGGCTTTAGCAATAAGCTTGTGCGACTGATGACTCCCTCCATCCCTGGCATCGCCAAGACTAATGGATAAGGTTTTGTCGCATCTTAATCGAACCGCATGCGGAGCTCAGCTCCTAAGAAAATAATAAGAAATATCTAGTTTTGTTTCATAAGTGGCGAGCCAAGGAATAAGAATACCGCCCCCTGATCTGTATTTCAAAAGCGGATTCAGCGCTGCAAGAAATAGAATTATGCATAGATTGACTTGTAAAGAAAGACGAACCGAACAGTGCTAAGCAAAGAAAAACTCTCTTATTTCTATGCTCGATTCAATCTCTACTCATCTGCTTTTAGTTCTACTTTCTGTATACGAAGTCCGAGCTTTTCGAGCTGCTCAGTTCTCGCTATGTCATTTCTTGGTTTTTAGTGCATTCACTCAATTCTCTGTGAAGTCCATGGACATGTTGTGGTTCATTGCAGAGAACAGCCATCACATGGATCAAGCTATAAGGAATCACCCGCGAGCGAGGGCAAGTCTCAATTACGGTAGGAATGGAATACACCAATCATAACTCTGGTCTGGTCCCTAGTTCCCTAAGTAGTTAGTGAAACTTCCAGCTGGACTGACTGGATTTAGAGCTTAATGCTCCTATCTTTGAACTAGAATCTTAGCGCTTATTTCATGAAGATAGCTACTTTAATTGATACAAGAATGCCTACTTTGGACCAATAGGATCTACTCCTACTTGAATGCCAATCCAATCTCTTTCCCAATAAGAATTCCTAATCCCTAAATCCAAGCAAGGCATGATTGTTAGTCAGGATAACCAGCTTACGTACCGCATTAAGAAGTACCGACTATGCTTTTTCCGCTTCTTGGTCAATAGGACCTACTTCTCTGGTAAAGTAACCTTCAAGACGGGTTTGGAAACTTAGGCATACAGCATAAAAAAGTTCAGAAACCTCCGTCTTTTGGTCCTATTTTATTCGATTCAATGTGGGAATGACTAAGACAAGTTAGGCGAAACAGATATGCATGCACCATAGAGGTTTATCCACCATAGGTTTGTACACAAGAATAGTAGTCACAGCGAGGGATACAAGCTTCTCATAGAGCCAAATTGAAATGGCAAGATAGAAATCTGCCGTTGGTGGAGATGGAAAGCTTTGTATATTCTACGCTCGCTTAGAGATGAATCATACTTGATCACTTGATTGACCCACTTGGTGCCATAGGGTTGCCTACTTTTGCGCTAAGGGATCTACCGCGGGCTGTGCCTAGCGGATCCCATACAGATCTATAACCTAGTCATTACTCAAAAGGTTTCTCGCTTGAATAGGCTGTAATAGATCCTTCGATAAGAAGAGGCCTAGCTGGCTTTATGGATCCTTCCTCGCAGAGATGAGAATGGAATCCAATAGAATCGAACATAGTCAAGTCAGCTCGAGGCAGAGGTATCCATCCTTAGGCCTGGACTCACGAGACCAGGTTGGGTGCGGAAAAGGTGATGAGAAGTGTTTGCATAGAATTTATGGGTGTTGGCTATTCCTTTCCTTGGCCATGGCCAGTAGAAAGAATGGAAACCTTGGCCAGTAGATGGAAAGGGTACGGGAATGGGGATAGGGAAAGTGTACCGTTTCTTGTTTTGGTATGGGTGCGTGCAACACTGATTATTGATCGAGGCTCGTAAAAGAAAGACTTGGGTTTGATAGATCTCCTAGACTAGAATCACTCCTTCCGGCATGCAAGACTTGAGTCGCCATCTCCATATCGGGGTCTGGGAAGCTCGTCTGTCTGTTTGGGGATTTCGATTTCCAATCTTAGGCTGTATGAAACAGAAGAATGAGAGAACTAGTTTCAAAGGGATAGCGATAGCATTCCCGGAAAGTGAGCTTGACCCACGGATTCCAGAATGATGCAACAAGAAATGTAGCTTTCTGTGTTCCTAGGTGGATGGGTAAAGGCATTCCTAAGATGAAGATGCGGATGAAGATGGGGCTGGGCTATTGGTAACACCATTCCAGGCTCTCCAATTCGAATAGATCAATGGCTTGGTCTAAGCTTCCCTTGGTTCTTCCGTTTCGAGAGGAGGGGTATCAGATTGTGCATAGGTTGGTGGGTCAGGCTCGGTGTGAATACCTTTTGTGAGTGACTCACCATTCCCTGCTTGATCTGTCTCCTGCTCCAGCCCCTGCTCCTGCTAGAAGGGCTTACGACGAATAGATTGTTGGAATGGCTTTAAGTGAAAGGGAATCCGGCAGCTTATATAGCGCTAGTGAGAGGCCTCCTAGTCTATTTCGATGGACGTCTCCTAATCCTTCTTTTTCTATGGGTTCAGGAATGCCATGCCAATAACAGATAGAGCAGCTAATGGTCAAGCCAGAGGCAGCAGGTCTCATTCCAGACTCCACTCAGAATACCCGGCTCTTTTTCTAGACTCCACTAGGAAGACCTTGCTCTTTCACAGATACGGGGATCAGACATGGCTATCGCTTCGACAGCTTCTCCGGATGAAAAGACGCCGCCCAATGGATGGAGTTGGAGGGACACGGAATCCTGGATATCTTGCCTTGGTTCCGACTCTAAACCGTTCTAAACAGATTCTTTCTGCATACTGATGTTGGCAGTTATGCCTAGGTGATAGATGTATGTTGCTGGATTGGAAAGCTATACGATCCCTTTTATTCAATTATGACAGCTGAGAGGAATTTGGGATGGCCCCGCTAGAGTTTCCAAAATGATCGAATTGAACCCTATTGTTTTTTCACTCTAAATTCCATAGTATCAATACAATAACCTTTGAGAAATTGTGAGAACGGGAAGATGCAATCATTTAGATGGTGAAAATAGCCGAGAGTTGAGCAACCCCTAAAAGCACTCACAATGAATGGTACCAGCGGATACCAACCAGATAGAAACATGCTGAGAAATCTCTGTTATAGCTGAAACTAATATACCAATCCTATCCGTGACCCTTTCCACATTCTTTTCTTAGTCACCTAACCTATGACTGCTTTTTCTTTTAAGCTTTAATAACCTTAACATTCGAATCTGCATCTGCTATTTCAGTTCTGTCTAAAGATACTATTCTTTGATCACTTGAAACATAGTAGAAAGCATCTAAAACAGATATTATTGTGGATTCCCTCTCCTTGTGGGCTGGACTCCTTTTTACATGGACAGACAGGAAAGTGGAATCTGAGGAATTAGCTGGAACAGACTCACCTTAGCTTTGAACGACTATATCCCCTCTTCTATCTACATATGGATATATATGGTCTTTAATAAAGGAAGATGATTTTAGCCGAGGACTAACACAGCTTCCATTTTGCAGCACATCTCTCAGTGGGAATAGCATCATCCATGACTTCAGGCACAGCTAGCTACGGGTAAGCACAAAAGGTAATGACGAGAGGGCCGTCCTATGTACCCTGAAAGAGAAACTATGTGATAGAAGCCCGCTTTCCCTCTCTTCTATCCCACCTAACCACTTCGGGTATCAGTGGCCTCGTGATCTCCATGAACAGAGATCACTACACAAAAACAACTATATGAAAAACTTGCTTGCTTCTTCGAATCTCGAAATAACAGAACATATAGAAAGTGTTTTTGTGATGAGACCATTCTCTTCGGGGAACCTATAGAAAGATTATCAGACGGCTTTCATGATATTATGCTTCCTTGCCCGTGTGGAACATGTGTGAGCATTATGTTTTTCCAACAAGTGATCCGACTGGAAGAAGTGTTATATGAGGACTTCGAGATCAAATAGAGAATCTGTCTCTCCAATCCTCGTGAGCCACTTATTTCTCCGAAATCAGAGATCAGAGTGATTTTCCTCCTTTTTCCCAAATAGTCGACGGTCTTACACCATTGGGATACTTCGGATAAACTGGAGTACATATATGAGAGACCGGTGCTAAAACTTTTCTCGAGATATCTTCCAGATTCTTAGGGTCCTTGCTCCGGATCTCGCCCCCCCGGTGCGAAAGCAGTTGGTTCCGTAGTTTGAGAATTCCTACTAATTCCAAGTATTCCATTATTATTATTAAATAAGAGAATATAAAAAGTAAAGAGGAGAAGACATAACCAGAAGAATTGTGAGAAATAAGTTAATTTATCAAGTTGAGGCATTTTCGATTTGGATTTCAAATAAGAAAGAAAAAAAAGGATTTTGTGAAATTTAGGAGTCGTTCGAAAGCATCAAGAGGGAAGAACTCAGATAGAAAGGCAGGCGAAGTTGGCGGCCAACCTAATCCCCCTCCCAGTTGTACCCTTGTGCATCCCCTTCGTAAACGATTTCCACTGGATCTGGAGATTCCCCGGGTCCCCCCGAATCGTCATCTTCGGACCCTGAATCATCATCCCACCTTTTACGCTTCCTCGAAGAAGACGGGCCTGCCTCGTTCGCCCCATCATTTGCTTTTGTGCTTTCAGGGGATCCCGTGGAATGAGCCTCCTGCTCTTCCGCAGGCGCATCGGGGTCGGGAGAATCTGGTTCACCGAGCTCGGCGCGGCGAAACCGCTTCGCCAGATTGGTGGCTGTTGCGACGAATTCGCTTCCATCTCCGGCTTCCGTATAATCAGAGAAGATTTGTTGAAGAGTATCTCCTCCCTCACTATTCCACAATATAAGACTTTCAGTGAACGATCGCGCAGACTCACCCTCCTCTAAAGGAAGAGGAGTGCCTACTTCGTTAAATATTCTTTCAACCTTGGAAGTCAAACTCCGAAATCATGGCTTCGGGATGGGCGGCGTGCGCCATTTCCTGCTGGAGGTCTGGTAGTCCGCCAACGGGAGGTTGGTCTATGGGAAAGTCACCCTCGTTAGGAGCATTGGTCATGACGAGAACATTGAGATCCGCGACATTCTCATTCCAAGATGAAAGGCTATTCCTTGAACTCCGAATAAGACAACTAATGCCATTATTAGTACTGGCAACGCAAGACCAAACGATGGTATAGCAATGAACAAAAGAATGACACTTGGAAATAATGAACGAAGAATCATTGGAATTTCCCCATCTTTTTCAGCTCTGCTCCCTAAAAAAAGGGGGACTTTCTAAAGTGACTGGTTTTTTACCCAAGAACCTGCTATTAAAGAGAAAGAGACAGACTAACAAGAAACAGCCTTTACTTATTCCTACTGGGACTGAACACCTACACAATAGAGATTTGAAGAAGTAACAACATTGTTCTTTTTAAGTACAGTAAGATTTCGACAAAAAGAATGGGGGTCTTCCCCTCGCTTTGAGGGTCGCTTGAATTTGAGTTCGTTTGCTGGTCAGGATCGCCTCGAAAGCCGTTTGCGGGCGCATACGTTTTCTCGCTTCATTGTTATACGATTTTATTCAAACGAGATCCCTACCTACGACATAATTAGCGGGTCAGCCTGCCTTTAGCCTTGGAAGAACTATTTGGTTGGTACTTGATAATTTCTATCTGTGGCTACTCCGCGAGCCCTTGCAAAATGGGACTTCCCTAGCTATCAGTCTAAGAATGCTTCAACGAGAAAACAAGCTGTCACATGACATCGTCTACCAACTGAGCTATTTTCATCGCCATTGAAGCAAGTTAACGCAAGCTCTACTCCCGGAAAGACATGAACTCGGTTCCCGTACTGGTCACATGCAATTAGAGCCTATCATCCGCAGATATGGGGCGTATGTCTTTACTATACGCATATTTTTATTCATCCGTGATAAATGAGTGCTTCTCAATCGTTCCAGTCCCATCCTTGCGTCTCTCTCCCGGTCATGCCGTCTTCTTCGAATCCTCCTTTACGATGGTGGTATTTTAGATAGCCTGAAAGGCCCCGTCAGCGATAGAAGCTATGGGTTTTTTACTTGCGGTAGACTGTACCTTTTTTATTTATTTCTTACCAAGACTCTCTTCTAACGGAATTCCTGGCGTAAACCCCCGGAGGGCGTGCCCCGCAGGGCGTTTGTTCAACATAACAAGAGCAGAGCTTCAAATCAGCTCATTTTCTTTCTCATGTAAAAATGGGTACTCCGCTGCTTTGTTTTTTCCTGAGGATACCAACTTAACCGATGGAATGGAATGCATTCATCATCGGTATGGATTTGATACAACTCCCTATCGTTCTTTCGTCTATTATGAGATTAAGACATTAACATGCGCCAGTAACATTAAGCATGATCGTATCGGAGGAGCTAGATTGTAAAAAGATAAGGAACCTTAGATGCTTCATGATTTTCTCTTTGGCTCGATTGCTTTATATTTGTCTTATTTTAGGAAGGCCTAAGAATGGAAGAGAATGAGAGATATTCATGTTATCGCGAGCCGCAGGAGACGACTAGTCATGTACAACCATTTCGATCGCTTTAGCGTGCTGTCTTCTTGTCTCTACTCGAGATCTATTCTATAATTTGACATGTGTGGCATGGGGGCCGGCGTATTGTGTGTTGTTGAAACACTGGTAGCGAAAACTAGAGTGGAATGCTTGACGAAGACACTGGGGTTCCATGACGGCTACGCTGTAGACAGTGAGGGACGAAAGCTAGGGGATTTCCCAAAGTGGTCATACTCTCTTACTGAGTTATCAAACCTGCCTGCACCAGCCAACCTACCGCGACACTTGGTCGGTACGTGCTGTTTATCTCCACGCTATCTGTGACAGTTAGCACGCTCCTTTATTACAATCTGTGTATTATTCAACTTAATTAGATAAAGGCCTCTCATTATTTGTTTAAATCTTTGCTACTTACAGATGTGATTGGTGTCGGGAATCCTACCCAAACTTGGAAAAGAACTATTCTATTTGGCACTTGAGAAACCGATATAGGATTTAGGTCGTCCCGACCAGTAACAAAAGGGAAATTGGGCCCATTCACAAGAAATGAGAATTCTCGTTCGTATAGTATAAAAGAAGGAGGTCGGCACCGTGCTTTGGACAAATTGACTTTCTTCGCCATTCTCCTTTTTCATCTATATACACAATTCTACTTGATTTGCCCTTGAATAGTAAGCCCCGGAATTACTAAATTGTATGGTTGTTTTCCGCGTGGTGAGCAGGATCCAACCCATCGAGCGGTGGCCCTATCCAACGGTTGGTTCTTGTTATAATGGTTGGGGAGACCTTTGATTGTGAATACCAAGTGGAACAAGCGAGTAAAGAGGGAGGCAGTCTAAGTTTCCAATCCAGTGTCCTAAGCGCCCTGCTTTCGTCTTGATTTATTGCATAGGTAGTGTGCAGCTGCTGCCCGTTTCAAACTTGTACTCCTCTGGTAGTGTAGTAAAGCCCCATTAGAAGTGAGATTCGTTGATTCTATCAATAATCTTAAACTTAAACCTCGTGAAGCCCTACCCTAGGTAAAGGGCTTCTGCTACCAGACGGATTGAGTGAGGAAACGTATGCACGGCTTCACTATTTAGTAAGGGCAGCGGCTTTAGAGTAGGAAAGGGTGTGGCCATAGTTTCCTGCACACCGAAGCTATTAGTGACCCGCTTTGGAGACTCATCCCAGGGAAAAGGTAGGAGCGGCCAAAAGCATCTGTTGGTGGGTAATCAGCGGAGCAGCTTCTTTACACGCCGAAGTAGATATGTATGGTCAGGGGAAACCGACAAAGGAACCATAAGCTAGAATACTGGTATCAAGAGATGACAGGTACAACCCCATCTTCTATTCTGAAAGGAAAAAGAAGAGGTGCACACGGCTAACTAATCTAAATAATGAGTGAGAAAAGACCTTCCTTCGTGGGCATTGACCGCTAAAGATGCCACTGCTTCTCAATCCGAGACAACAACTAACGCTTCTTTTGGTGTTACTACCCCAAACCCCAATCATTCTGTTCGCTCATACCACGTCTCAATAATCACTCCAATCTGACACCTGCGCCATGTTTCTCGATCAAAAATGAATGAACTTCTGGTTCAGAAACCAATCGTGTGGATACGTGGACACAATGGGATTATTCCTGCGAGTAAGAAGCGTTTCACAATCGGGTAATTCGTACCTCCAGCTGTCTTTAAATAAATATCTCGCCTAGCAGGAACCTAAATCCCAACTAGATTAGATGGAAATGCGTATCATGTGAGGAATCAATCCTACACTCCTTTCTGGTTATTTGAAAGTCGTGCTAGCATTCTTTTTTATAAACAGGAATGGAAACAGAGCTTTAGCCTTACTTAGCTTTCTAAAGAGAAACAACTTATCTCCTTTCCTTTTTACAGGTGTACAGGACCCGAAGGGAGAAATAGACCCGCACCGGACGAGTTAAGCGCTAGGCGTTTTCTCGCTGGTTAGCGCATCCGTGTACCATGGACCCCAT
>NW_028260368.1:13375183-13393164 GCF_056163025.1 Triticum urartu | reverse complement strand
ATAGAGATAGAGAGAGAGACATTATGTAGAGATTGTATATGTATATATCGATATCTTGAGAGCTCAAAATAAAATTAATAAAAAAAAACATACCCTACATAACATATCCAACTCTTCTTGGTTCAGGGTTTTCCGTTTCCGAAGACTAGTAAAATAGGCGGATTCTGGAACCCCAAGGATTCAACGGTATATGGATATGGAAAATATAAGATTTCCGATCCTAGCGGGAAAAGGCGGGGAACAGATACCCAATAGGATATAGGATCCTTGGGAGGAACTTTTGGTAATGGCCTTGATCCTCTATGCTATTTTTTTATGTGTTCTTAGTTCTATTGAACTTTTTGCATTCTTTTAAACAAGAATCTAATAAACTAGAATTGAGTCAGTGGAAAAAAGGAGAGAGAGGAAAGTGTTAAATGGAGAGAGTCGACTAATCAGAGACTTTTAGGATCTTCTTTACATCAGGTAAATCTGTCGGCCCTGTCCGTTTTTTTCTTTAAGTTACGACTCTTTGCTGCTTACTTCTATCAAGCCATAGGGAAAGTCTATGATGAATTTGGAAAACTCATCTCACTCTTACTCTATGGCTCGGACTTAATGGGGGAAGAAAACATCTTCCATATTTCTTTTTTGTTCAATTCTGGACAAAAAAGAAAAGGAAAAAAGGAATTTATAGGGACAGTGTTACCCCCTATATCCCCTAGTTTATATTGTAGGAATAATAAAACAATTTAGCAGTCTGACACACTTACGTCCTTGCAAAGTAAATAATTATTATTGTAGTCGTAACCGTAGAATAGGATCCTAATCAAAATAAATACATTTGGTTCAGGCGCTATTAGCATGGTAAGAAAAGATTTTTTTTACAGACCAGAGGGGCTATCTAAATCCTAAAGTAAAGGCGAGCGATCGAAGTAGAAGTACCAACGGCTCAGTGTCATGAACCTTCTCCATCTGATTCAATAAGGGGGAATTAGCCTTCTTGTCAAATGGCTATCCTTGACAAAGGGTACCATTTATACCATAATCTACAATGTAGCGGGTATAGTTTAGTGGTAAAAGTGTGATTCGTTCTATTAATAACTGAATTTGAAATGATATACTTAAGGCATCCTTAAGTTTTTTATTTTTTATATTCCGATGAAAACTTTAGTTCTTATAAAGGATTAAATCCTTTTCCTCTCAATAGCATATTGAGGAAGAATATACATTCTGGCGATTTGTATCCAAAGACTAATTTAAATTGCATCCAAAATAAAAATAGGATTATGAGTACAGAGTCGCGAAGCATAATTTTGCATTGGATTAAGTATTCCAATTTTGAAAATATGAGTAAAGGATCTATGGATGAAGATACAAAAAAGTTGATTTCCAATCGTAACTAAATCTTCTTAAAATAAGGAATAAGGAAGCCAAATAGCTAAAAAACGATAGTTTTGGTTTACTAGAACCATCCGCATATTGTTTCAGCTCGGTGGAAACCCAATTCTTTTCCTCAGGATCTCTTGAATGAAATTAGGGAACGAAGTAAGTAGATTAGATGAATTTAGATAGAATTTCTATCTCCTACTCTATAAGGATCATCTAGAAAGCGGAGAGCTTTGGTTCCATTCAAATAGAAAAGCTGACATAGATGTTAAGTGGTGAGAATATCCATAAAGGAGCCGAATGAAATCAAAATTTCATGTTCGGTTTTGAATTAGAGACGTTAAAAATAATCAACCAACGTCGACTATAACCCCTAGCCTTCCAAGCTAACGATGCGGGTTCGATTCCCGCTACCCGCTCCATTCTGTATAAAAGGAGTATTCTATTTGTCTAGACATGTTAGAGGCTTGTATTCAAGCCTTTTTTGTCCACCAGTTTCTGGTACTCCAGAGCGGAGTAGAGCAGTTTGGTAGCTCACGAGGCTCATAACCTTGAGGTCACGGGTTCGATTCCCGTCTCCGCACTTAGCAGTCTGTATAAAAGGACTATTCTATTTCTCTAGATATGTATGGTAGAGGGGCGTATCCAACCCTTTTTTATTCATTAGTTCCCGGCCCTAGAGGGCAAAATTGAGCAGTTTGCGAAGTCACTTGCCTTCAAAAAAAGAAGGCGCAAGGCCTCTCCCTACCCTGCAGAAAATAAAAATGAAACGAAAGGGACAGTCTACCTCTCCCTTCCCTTTAAAAAAAGTTTGCCCGTTGTTTGTCTCAGTTAATACCCAATTTTTGGAGCTCTGTTGGCGAGTTCTATTTCTGCCTCTGGAGCGCCCTCTTTTTTTGAGTGGGATGCAAAGGAAGGGTAAGATAGTAAGGGATACGGCACTAGACTAACACCTAATTAATACTTAATTTAATATAAGTAGTTAAACAGTTAACTAGACTAAACTTTTTATCATAGTACTTTGATAAATTAAGCGGGCGAGCGGCGGGAATCGAACCCGTATCTTCTCCTTGGCAAGGAGATATTTTACCATTGAACTACGCTCGCTACGGTATATATTTTATAGCGTATATCCGCCTGGGTCGACCTTCTATGTCTGGGTCGACCGTTTCATTTCATTTTCTATTATATTAGAGTTTTCCTTTTTTTATTATCTGTCAATGAATATTCTAATGGGAATGGAATTTCATAATACTGAAAGAGAAGAGCTAGCAATTCGGAACGCAAATTGCGTTTTAATACGTCTCACTATTCTAATTTTTAGAAGAAATGGCCTTTATTATTTCTTTTTTATGGGGTTAATAAATATTAACCAAATTTCATTTAAGAAATGAGAGAATTCAGAATAGCTACGAGAAAGACTAGTCCAATCCATAATGATGTACCGGAAAATACAACATTTTTATTATTTGACCAACCATTCAGGAGAAGCAAATACAAGGGGTACACTAATTACTAAGACTGAGGAAGTCGCAATTAATGCAAAAACAGCTAATTGGAAAGCAATAGTCATATTTCTAATCCTCCAAGCTACCATCAAATAAAGTTGACTACATATTTGATCCCTCACTTAAACCAAAATTGTAAAAAAATACAAGAAGTAGGAGGGGTTTAATCATGAATCCATTGATTCTTCTCTTTAATTCAAATTTATTACTTAAACCGCTTTTTTATTTGGATATGGGGGTGAGAAGAGATTATTTACTCTTTATTTCACAAGCGGGTATAGCGGATCCTGTATCCGTGTATACAGTATACAGAGATATATCGAAAAGGAACTTGTATCTGATATCTTTCTAGAGGCTAATAAATCTTTTTATTTTTTATATGGCTATGTTCTATTTGTAGGAGTAAAATAAGGATTAGGCTGTGGAGAGATGGCTGAGTGGTTGATAGCTCCGGTCTTGAAAACCGGTATAGTTCTAGGAACTATCGAGGGTTCGAATCCCTCTCTCTCCTTTTGCTTATTGAATACGTTTGTTTCTTTCATTTTTATTTATTTTTTTTTTCTGTCCCTTATCTTTCTTTCATAAAAAGGAATGAATGGCTCGGCTAGATGGAATAACCGAGCCAGAACAGAAAAAAAGTAGAACAGGTATAAATAAGAAAATCTTAGTTAAGAGGGTTCATGTAAAGAACAGGTTCCAAATCACGATCGATTCCCTTTTCAAAACCTGCTGCAGCAGCTCGGGCTCTTCCTGCATGCCATAAATGGCCCACAAAAAAGAAGAATCCTAGAACAAAATGAGAAGTTGATAACCAACTTCTAGGAGAGACATAATTAACTGCATTGATCTCGGTAGCTACGCCACCCACGGAATTTAAAGAGCCTAAAGGAGCGTGGGTCATATATTCTGCTGAGCGTCGTTCTTGCCAAGGTTGTATGTCTTTTTTCAACCTACTCAAGTCCAAACCGTTGGGGCCCCTTAGAGGTTCTAACCATGGAGCACGAAGGTCCCAAAAACGCATAGTTTCCCCTCCAAAGATAACCTCCCCAGTTGGGGAACGCATTAGATATTTACCTAAACCTGTGGGTCCTTGAGCGGATCCCACATTAGCTCCAAGACGCTGGTCTCTAACTAGAAAAGTAAATGCTTGAGCTTGAGAAGCTTCTGGCCCGGTGGGTCCATAAAACTCACTCGGATAAGCTGTATTATTGAACCATACAAAACAACAAGCGATAAAACCAAAGACAGATAAAGCAGCTAAACTATAAGACAAGTAAGCTTCTCCAGACCATACAAATGCACGGCGAGCCCATGCGAAGGGTTTGGTTAAAATATGCCAAATTCCGCCAAATACACAAATAAAACCCAACCATACATGCCCACCAATTATATCTTCTAAATCATCTACACTAACAATCCACCCTTCTCCACCAAAAGGAGATTTTAGTAAATAACCAAATATAACACTGGGACTAAGGGTCAAATTGGTAATTTTTCTTACATCTCCCCCCCCAGGGGCCCAGGTATCATATACACCGCCAAAATAAAGAGCCTTGAGTACTAGAAGAAAAGCACCTAGACCTAACAAAATTAAGTGAATACCCAAAATTGTAGTCATTTTATTTCTATCTTTCCAGACATAACCAAAGAATGGAAAAGATTCCTCAAGAGTCTCGGGTCCCAGAAGCGCGTGATAAATGCCACCGAAGCCTAAGACTGCGGAGGAAATTAGGTGAAGTACGCCAGATACAAAGTACGGAAAAGTATCTAGAACTTCCCCCCCTGGCCCTACTCCCCAACCTAGAGTAGCTAAGTGTGGAAGTAAAATCAACCCTTGTTCATACATGGGCTTTTCTGGTACGAAATGGGCCACTTCAAATAGGTTCATTGCTCCGGCCCAGAATACGATTAATCCGGCATGAGCTACATGAGCTCCAAGCAGTTTACCGGACAAATTGATAAGTCTGGCATTCCCAGCCCACCAAGCAAAGCCGGTGGTTTCTTGGTCACGACCAGCTAAAACGAAAGTTCCATTAAAGAGCGTTTCCACGTGGTAGAACCTCCTCAGGGAATATAAGATTTTCATGAGGCTGATCCTGAGCTGCCATCCACGCACGAATACCCTCGTTTAAAAGAATATTTTTGGTGTAGAAAGTCTCAAATTCAGGATCTTCCGCTGCACGGATTTCCTGGGAAACAAAGTCATAGGCACGTAAGTTCAGAGCCAAGCCAACTACGCCAATAGCACTCATCCATAAACCGGTGACGGGTACAAATAGCATAAAGAAATGTAACCAACGTTTATTGGAAAAAGCAACACCAAAGATTTGGGACCAAAAGCGGTTAGCAGTGACCATTGAATAAGTTTCTTCAGCTTGAGTTGGGTTAAAAGCACGGAAGGTATTTGCACCATCACCGTCCTCAAATAGAGTGTTTTCTACGGTCGCTCCATGAATAGCGCATAGCAGAGCCGCACCTAATACTCCGGCAACTCCCATCATATGAAATGGGTTCAACGTCCAATTATGAAATCCTTGGAAGAAAAGGATGAATCGAAATATCGCTGCTACGCCAAAACTCGGCGCAAAGAACCAACCAGATTGCCCCAGTGGATAAATAAGGAATACAGAAACAAAAACAGCAATTGGACCAGAGAATGAGATTGCATTATAAGGCCGCAATTGAACAGACCGAGCAAGTTCAAATTGGCGTAACATGAAACCTATTAGTGCAAAAGCCCCGTGGAGAGCTACAAAAGTCCATAGACCGCCTAATTGACACCAACGAGTAAAATCTCCTTGTGCTTCGGGCCCCCATAGTAGCAACAAAGAGTGTGCTAAACTATTGGCAGGGGTAGAAACTGCTGCGGTTAAGAAATTACAACCTTCCAAATAGGAACTAGCCAATCCATGGGTATACCAAGAAGTTACAAAAGTTGTCCCTGTAAACCAACCCCCTAAAGCGAAATAAGCACAAGGAAAGAGCAATAGGCCAGACCATCCTACAAAAACGAAACGGTCCCTTCGTAACCAGTCATCCATAGTATCAAATAGATCATTTTCTTCTTTAGGAATTCTACCAAGGGCTATAGTCATAGTGATCCTCCTATTCAATTACTTCAACCATTTCCGAGCACCTCATATCACTTTCCAAGGCATATGATAGTTTTATTATCTGTGGACGATTTCTTTCTCGTTCAATGCCCTTTTTCAATGGTCTCGAAGAGAGAAATTTCCCATTTTTATCTATGGAGTCACAGTCACAACCGAGGTCGTGGTAAATCCATGAATTTGATTCGATTTGTTTTTCTTATACTATTTATTTGTTTTTCTTATACTATAGAAATAGAAATAAATTGTTTTTCTTATACTATAGAAAGAAATAAACCTTTGAATTCAGCATTATTCCAAGACTCCTATTTCAAAGTCTATCTTTTAAGGGAAAAATGCAAATAAAAGTAACCCTTCTTTTCCCATTCCCTCTCTATTGCATGGGTGGAAGAACTAAAATAATAGAGGATTCTGAAAAAAAAAAATGGACCTTCGAAATCCAATTTTATGTGTAGCGCAAAGGAGTTGCGATTTCTTCTTATTCCTATAGAACATCTAGTAACAAGAATATGAAATCGTAAATAGCGAAAAATTCTTGTCTTGCGCGGTCTAAGTCTAAGGAAATAAAAAAAATTCGCTTATACAATTTCATCTACATCGAATTTATATATCAGAATAGCGGATAGAGGCATCATTAAAGGAGTCAGGTCTACTTACTTTATGCTTCTTTCCAATTTTATGGTGGATTTGATAAGAACCCTTTTTGCTTTCTTGATAAATAATCGACAAAAAAAGCGTTTTTTTTATATAACCTGCTTGTTTTATTATAATTATAACAAGTCCTATATGGAAATGCCCGCTAAAGAGAAAATCTATTTGATTGTCTCTCGGCCAATATCGATTTTTAGAAAGAAAAAACAAGAATTTTCTTCTTTTTTTATTAACATTAAGAAAAAAGAATATAATTAAAATGGAATTGGCAATATAATTTTTATAGACTTTTGAAAGAAAAAAAAGGGGTTTTTTGCAACCGTTATTTCTTATTTCTTGCCTATATCATATCACGGAAACCTTTCGCTTTGGAACGTGGAGAGATGGCTGAGTGGACTAAAGCGGCGGATTGCTAATCCGTTGTACAATTTTTTTGTACCGAGGGTTCGAATCCCTCTCTTTCCGCTCCCTTGGATCATTTGGGACTTTCGAATTGGAAAGAATTCTGACCCCCGGATTTTCTCATAGATAAATGTACGAAACAAATCCAATAAGAAAAAAAAAAACTGAATTTTTACTCCTCGCGTCCAGGATTCCGTCCTGGGTCATTAGATAAGAATCCAAAGATAAAGAGTGAAACAAAGAATATCACTACTGTATAAACAAAAAGTTTGAGAGTAAGCATTACATAATCTCCAAGATTTTTTTTTAAGGAATAGATTACCAGTTTTTCCTTACCACACGGATCCACTAGGATGGTTTTTTTTTATACCTAAAAATGCAAAAAAGAATTCTTGAAAAAAATTGCAAGAATTCTTTTATAATAAGCACTCTTATCAATAGCAAAAATAGGGTTAGGTGGTTAGGTATTGTGTAGGTACCTTTAGGTACCTGCTCAACCTAGGTGCAGGGGAGTAGAAAGGCTGATCCAAATTTATTGCTGTAGCTACCCATTCAATGTAGAAGAATTTAAATTTTAGAATCGAAGGTTCATAATATAAAAATATAAAACTTCTCGGCTTTTACCCATTTTAAAATTTTTTTGGAATGAACACATCATTCAATTTGGCATACAGAGTACTAAAGATTTCATCGAAAACTTACAGCAGCTTGCCAAACAAAGGCTAATAGAAAAAAGAATAGAGGTATAACAGGCATAATATCCACGATTGGATTGAAAATAGCATAAGCTTCGGGTAATTTGGCAAAGAAAAAACTAGTAGGATAAAGAACAGAATTAAAACAGATACAGGTTAAACTAAGTATATTAGGCATAACAAGCATTTCATTCTTGTAGAGTAAATAATTGGATTTTTCTTGAGTTATTTTTTTAAGGGAAAGAAGGAAAAGGCAGATTCAAAATCTTTTTTCTTCGGACTTTCCCAAACACAAAATACCTCCTTGTATTCGCACTCTCAAATGAGAGTGGAATAAATTCGACTTTCATATAATATCTTAATAGAATTCCATGTAATGATCAATGCATTTTTTTGATTCTATATTATCCGCATGTGTAGAATACTAGCAAGAGAATATCCCTCCTTTTTTATGTAATTGAAATGGTATTGACGAATAACAAATAAACATACTAGTGTTTATTAGTGTCGCATAAAACCCGAAATGGGGCGTGGCCAAGTGGTAAGGCAGCGGGTTTTGGTCCCGTTACTCGGAGGTTCGAATCCTTCCGTCCCAGATTGTTTCTGATGAAACAAACGGTGAAATCATATAGTATTCCGTACGAGACAAAAGTTTATTAAAGAGAATAATGATATCTTATTCTTTCTCAGAAAACATAATAAAGTCTTAAGTCCAGTCAAATTGACTATCTTTATTTTCATGAAAAAATGGGATCTATCAAGCACATTCAGGATATGCCTCTACTATAAAATCACTTAGTCATATTTTTTTCTTCCTTTTGGTATTCGAGTTGAAGAAGTACGAGAATTCTATAACTACCAAAAACTTTCAATCTTTTCATTGGAATAGTTTATTTAGTTATTATAGTTAATTGTTTTTGGTACTGAAAAAATATATTACTACTAGAATTCTAATTCTAGTAATTAAATTAATTAAACTTTTTTGGAGGTTGATAGTTTATTTATTGAGGAAGAGTCAATCCTTCTTTTCTCACTTCAAGATTGATCATCTCGAGCCATCCGTTGAGGGTGGAAATTTAAGAATAAATAAGTTTTAAGCAAACTTGTTTAGTCGTCTTTTTCAAACTATGTTTCATTCATATGATAGAATTTTAATATGGGTTTAAATAAATTGGATCTTGGCGGAGGCTTCCCGGATAAATACTTACTTTCTTTTATCCATATTGCTCCATAGATAGCAAGTTTTAATTAGTATAAAAAAACTAAACCAATGACTATTCATGATTCCATCCATATTGGATCAATTCTCTATACCACTTTGCAATGAAAAGAGGAATGTTTGTTATGGTAAAACTTCGTTTAAAACGATGTGGTAGAAAGCAACGTGCGACTTGAAGGACATGATCGATTGTGGATTTTGCTATCCATCATTTTCCATAGTAATGAAAATGCTCTTGGCTCGACATAGCCTGTTCTATTCGTTCCGAACCAAATTTGCGCTGGGTTTAAGTAACATAGTACACGATGGAGCTCGAGAGGACAGAATTTTTTTTATCAAGGGAAAGAATCTAGGGTTAGTGAAAACTAATAAATTAGGCCAACTTTGTCAGTCTATCCTTAATATAGAAATAAATCGAAAGGTTAAAATAAGAAGAAAGTCCAATAAAAGTATATCAGAATCAATCCCTCTTATTAGATTTCTATAGAAGAGATAAATGCTTTATCGAAGGAAATAAGAAAAAAGGGTATGTTGCTACTCTTTTGAAAGAAAAAAATAGGAATTCCCGAAGTAATGTCTAAACCCAAGGATTTCACAAATCAAAGATAAAGGATTCCAGAACAAGTAAACACAATTTTCAATTGTCTCAACAACAGAGTTGGATTAGAATAAGGAATAAAAGTCAATTCGTTCGAAATGAGACAAAGAAAAGAGTTTAAAGACGACTCAAAAATTTTGGAAGGATTTTGCCTTCGAAGTTTGTCAGGCAAAATTAGCCCACTTGAGTCATGAGTATAAATGAAATTTGTTTTTTCTGTAAGGAAATTAATGCACGTCATAGTCTAATTTCTATTATTATCGACAGAAATTCGAATCATTTTCTCGAGCCGTATGAGGAGAAAACCTCATATACGTTTCTAGGGGGGGGCGTTGTTTATCTACATCTATCCCAATAAGCTGTCTATCGAATCGTTGCAATTGATGTTCGATCTCGAAGAGAAGGAAGAGATCTTCAAAAAGTAGGTTTTTATGATCCGATAAAGAATCAAACTTGTTTAAATGTTCCAGCTATTCTCTATTTCCTTGAAAAGGGTGCTCAACCAACAAGAACTGTTTATGATATTTTAAGGAAGGCAGAATTCTTTAAAGAAAAAGAAAGAACTTTGAGTTAATTGAAGAACTAAATGAATCAAAAAATAGGATAGGAGAAGATTATTAGTATTCCTAGTTGTCTAATTATTTAGACACAATTTACCTCTTTTTTAATCCTATTTGGATTTATATTATATCGTGCCAATCCAACATAAGCCCCTATTTTATTTACTTTTTCTATCTAATTTGTTTTCTTACCATTGTATTTCCATTGACAAAGGTCTATTGAACAAATAGAATTTGTAGATAGATGGGTCTCTTTATCCTCACTCCATATTCAATTTTTCCGCCTACACTTCGCTCAAATGATAAGGGTGTTCCTCTTGCATGTATTCTCATACAATATAATATATATTTTTTATAATATATATTTTTTGTTAATAAAAATCGCTAAAAATAAGGAGAATTTGGCCATCGTGATTAGGGTCGCTCTTTTTTTAACTTTACTTTAGTGGAATTTCACCGGACCTGTTCGTTTTGGCATTTGAGTGTTTTTCATGGTCGATAAAAAAAATCTTTTGATGTCTTGCTAGTTCAATGTTTTGACAGAAGCGCGCGGTGTAATTCCATTGATTTTTGGATTTCGATCGTATCTAAGATCCTTTTTTTATCTGGGTTGCTAACTCAATGGTAGAGTACTCGGCTTTTAAGTGCGACTATGATCTTTTACACATTTGGATGAAACAACAAATTCGTCCAGACTCTTGGTAGAGTCTAGAAGACCACGACTGATCCTCAAAGGTAATGAATGGAAAAAATAGCATGTCGTAATAAAATCAATCTTTTTTGAATGGAATCCAAAATTACGATTTTCTGGGTCTAATGAATAAATGGATAGAGCCTGGCTCCAATTCTGGTAAAATAAAAAGCAACGAGCTGAACTTCCTAATTGGAATGATTCCCCGCTCTAATTAGACGTTAAAAATAGATTAGTGCCGGATGCGGGGAAAGGTTGGGTTTTCCTATGAGTGGACCCTTTATTTTTTCTTTTTTTTTTTAGAAATCCTAATTATTCTTGATTATGGATTGAATAAGGGATGTTATGGATTGAATGTGTAAAAGAAGCAGTATATTGATAAAGAGGCTGTATTCCAAAGTCAAAAGAGCGATTGGCCTGCAAAAATAAAAAACTTGTTCTGTTCTTTTTTTTTAATTAGAACAAACATAAACTAATTGGGTAGAAAAGGAGCAGAAAAAGATCTGTGGATTAGACTCCCTTTCTTTCCAGGGTTTGTATTAAAAATGCAACACCCTGTTCTGACCATATTGCACTATGTATCATCATTCGATAAACCGAGAAATGCTTCTTCTCTCTGATTCAAGTAGAAATACAAATGGAAAAATTCGAAGGGTATTCAGAAAAACATAAATCTCGTCAACAATACTTTGTCTACCCACTTCTCTTTCAGGAATATATTTATGCATTTGCCCACCATTATGGATTAAATGGTTCTGAACCTGTGGAAATAGTTGTTAGTTGTAATAACAAGAAATTTAGTTCACTACTTGTGAAACGTTTATATTATTCGAATGTATCAGCAGAATTTTTTGGATAACTCGGTTAATCATCCTAACCAAGATCGATTATTGGATTACAAAAATTATTTTTATTCTGAGTTTTATTCTCAGATTCTATCTGAAGGGTTTGCGATCGTTGTGGAAATCCCATTCTCGCTACGGGAATTTTTTTGTCTGAAAGAAAAAGAAATACCAAAGTTTCAGAATTTACGCTCTATTCATTCAATATTTCCCTTTTTAGAAGACAAATTTTTGCATTTGGATTATCTATCACATATAGAAATACCCTATCCTATCCATTTGGAAATCCTGGTTCAACTCCTTCAATACCGTATCCAAGATGTTCCATCTTTGCATTTATTGCGATTCTTTCTCAACTATTATTCGAATTGGAATAGTTTTATTACTTCAATGAAATCCATTTTTTTTTTTCAAAAAGAAAATAAAAGACTATTTCAATTCCTATATAACTCTTATGTATCAGAATATGAATTTTTTTTGTTGTTTCTTCGTAAACAATCTTCTTGCTTACCATTAGCATCTTCTGGAACTTTTCTGGAACGAATCCACTTTTCTAGGAAGATGGAACATTTTGGGATAATGTACCCTGGTTTTTCTCGGAAAACCCTATGGTTCTTTATGGATCCTCTTATGCATTATGTTCGATATCAAGGAAAGGCAATTCTTGCATCAAAAGGCACTTTTTTTTTGAAGAAGAAATGGAAATGCTACCTTATCAATTTCTGGCAATATTATTTCTGTTTTTGGACTCAGCCGCGAAGAATCCATATAAACCAATTAGCAAACTCTTGCTTCGATTTTATGGGGTACCTTTCAAGTGTACAAAAAAGTTCTTTGTTAGTAAGGAATCAAATGCTGGAGAATTCATTTCTAATAGATACTCGAATGAAAAAATTCGATACCATAGTCCCCGCTACTCTCCTCATAGGATACTTATCAAAAGCTCAATTTTGTACTGGATCGGGGCATCCTATTAGTAAACCCATTTGGACAGATTTATCAGATTGGGATATTCTTGATCGATTTGGTCGGATATGTAGAAATCTTTTTCATTATCATAGTGGATCTTCGAAAAAACGGACTTTGTATCGACTAAAGTATATACTTCGACTTTCATGTGCTAGAACTTTAGCTCGTAAACATAAAAGCACGGTACGAACTTTTATGCAACGATTGGGTTCGGCATTTTTAGAAGAATTTTTTATGGAAGAAGAGCAAGTTTTTTCTTTGATGTTCACCAAAACAACTCTTTTTTCTTTCTGTGGATCACACACTGAGCGTATTTGGTATTTGGATATTATACGTATCAATGACCTGGTCAACCCTCTTAATTAATCATTAGACGAAATTAAGAAACAGGAAAGGGTTGATAAATGATCAAGAAAAAACTTTTCTATTTTTCATTCTGAAATGTTCTTTTTATTATAATAAAGAGTAGGTGAATCAACTTACTAATTAAAAAAATTAGTAGAACTTCCTCTTTGGAATAGAAATTGGCTATTTCTACATAGGGAAAGTCGTGTGCAATGAAAAATGCAAGCACGATTTGGGGAGGGATTTTTCTCTATTGTAACAAGGAAGAATTATCTACTCCATCCGACTAGTTCCGGGTTCGAGTCCCGGGCAACCCATATAGAAAAGACCCATCAAAGTTTTTCACTTTGACTCACTTCATTTACAAATACAAAATTATTGGTTTGGTTAATTTAGTTATATGGATAGCTAATCTTTGGGCTGACTTGGTTGACATTGGTATATAGTCTATGTTATACTGTTAAATAACAAGCCTTCTATTATCTATATTCTAGTTAATACGTGTGCTTGGGAGTCCTTGCAATTTGAATAAACCAAGATCTTACCATGACTGCAATTTTAGAGAGACGCGAAAGTACAAGCCTGTGGGGTCGCTTCTGCAACTGGATAACTAGCACTGAAAATCGTCTTTACATCGGATGGTTCGGTGTTTTGATGATCCCTACCTTATTGACCGCAACTTCTGTATTTATTATCGCCTTCATCGCTGCCCCTCCAGTAGATATTGATGGTATTCGTGAGCCTGTTTCTGGTTCTTTACTTTATGGAAACAATATTATCTCTGGTGCTATTATCCCTACTTCTGCGGCGATCGGATTGCACTTTTACCCAATTTGGGAAGCTGCATCTGTTGATGAGTGGTTATACAATGGTGGTCCTTATGAGCTAATTGTTCTACACTTCTTACTTGGTGTAGCTTGTTATATGGGTCGTGAGTGGGAACTTAGTTTCCGTCTGGGTATGCGTCCTTGGATTGCTGTTGCATATTCAGCTCCTGTTGCAGCTGCTACTGCTGTTTTCTTGATTTACCCTATTGGTCAAGGAAGCTTTTCTGATGGTATGCCTTTAGGAATCTCTGGTACTTTCAACTTTATGATTGTATTCCAGGCAGAGCACAACATCCTTATGCATCCATTCCACATGTTAGGTGTAGCTGGTGTATTCGGCGGTTCCCTATTCAGTGCTATGCATGGTTCCTTGGTAACCTCTAGTTTGATCAGGGAAACTACTGAAAATGAATCCGCTAATGAGGGTTACAAATTTGGTCAAGAGGAAGAAACTTATAATATTGTGGCTGCTCATGGTTATTTTGGCCGATTAATCTTCCAATATGCTAGTTTCAACAACTCTCGTTCTTTACACTTCTTCTTGGCTGCTTGGCCTGTAGTAGGAATCTGGTTCACTGCTTTAGGTATTAGTACTATGGCTTTCAACCTAAATGGTTTCAATTTCAACCAATCTGTAGTTGATAGTCAAGGTCGCGTTATTAATACTTGGGCTGATATCATCAACCGTGCTAACCTTGGTATGGAAGTAATGCACGAACGTAATGCTCACAACTTCCCTCTAGACTTAGCTGCTGTTGAAGTTCCATCTATTAATGGATAAGGTTTTTCTGCTAACATATAAGAATTTTTGAAGACAGAAATACCCAATATCTTGTTCTAGCAAGATATTGGGTATTTCTGTCTTTATTTTGAATCTTTTTTTCTTCTTAATCTTTCTATTCAGAATTCAGTTAACGACGAGATTTAGTATCCTTTCTTGCATTTTCATAACTCGTGAAATGCCGAGTAGGCACGAATTCCCCCAATTTGCGACCTACCATAGGATTTGTTATGTAAATAGGTATATGTTCCTTTCCATTATGAATCGCGATTGTATGGCCAACCATTGTGGGTAGAATGCTAGATGCCCGGGACCACGTTACTATTGTTTCTTTCTCCTCCTTCATATTGACCTTTTCTATCTTTGCCAATAAATGATGAGCTACAAAAGGATTCGTTTTTTTTCGTGTCACAGCTGATTACTCCTTTTTTCCTTTTTAAAGAGTGGCATTCTATGTCCAATATCTCGATCGAAGTACGGAGGTCAGAATAAATAGAATAATGATCAATGGAAAAAAGAAAAAAATCCTTTAGCTGGATAAGGGGCGGATGTAGCCAAGTGGATCAAGGCAGTGGATTGTGAATCCACCATGCGCGGGTTCAATTCCCGTCGTTCGCCCATCGCATTATTGCAAATTCCAAAAATGCAATTTTCCATATTCCTAGTTACGTATTTACTTACGGCGACGAAGAATAAAACTATCGCTATATTTTTTCCTTTTCCTAGTTCTTCTTCCAAGCGCAGGATAACCCCAAGGGGTTGTGGGTTTTTTTCTACCAATGGGAGCTTTCCCTTCACCGCCCCCATGGGGGTGGTCCACAGGGTTCATAACTACCCCTCTTACTACGGGGCGTTTACCTAGCCAACACTTAGATCCGGCTCTACCCAAACTTTTTTGGTTCACCCCAACATTACCCACTTGTCCGACTGTTGCTAAGCAGTTTTGGGATACTAAACGGACCTCCCCAGATGGTAATCTTAAAGTGGCCGATTTACCCTCTTTTGCAATGAGTTTCGCTACAGCACCTGCTGCTCTAGCTAATTGCCCACCCCTTCCACGTGTGATTTCTATGTTATGCATGGCCGTGCCTAAGGGCATATCGGTTGAAGTAGATTCTTCTTTTCTCTCAAAAAACCCCTTCCCAAACTGTACAAGCTTCTTCCAAAGCATACGGCTTTCTAGATGTATATGACGATCTCTAGACAGATGGATCTTATATGAATCATATGATGAAGTACCACATGAGTGGATATATAGGAAAGGAATCCAAATCTGCCGAATCGCTCATGTTATGATCTTCTACATCCTAGGTCTCTGCGTTCCGTCATCTGGCTTATGTTCTTCATGTAGCATTCAGATCGAATGACTCTATGAAATTACGTCGATACTTCCACATATTATGGGTAACGTAGGAGACATCCCTATTTTCCCCCGGGGGTCTTAATTACCACTGCTTAGCTTTCAATTTGCCTCTGACCATCAAATTAAATGTGAATAACCCGTCCTCCTCTCTTTGAAACAAGGGGCGCTTCCGGTTCTGTGCGTGCTTCAAACAATTTTGTCTTCTCCATATTACCATATCTCTAGAGCCAATAATTTTCTATGAGGAACTACTGAACTCAATCACTTGCTGCCGTTACTCAACAGTTTTCTGTTGAGGTCTATCCCGTAGAGGTAGTCAAATTGGATCAGTGATCGATTTCTAGGTTTCGTCGTAAACCTAATTGGTTACTTCCAATTACGTAAATCAATAGTTCAAACCGCACTCAAAGGTAGGGCATTTCCCATTGATATAGGAACTTTTGTACCAGAAACAATAGTATCTCCAATTATAGCCCCTCTGGGATGTAAAATATATCTCTTCTCACCATCCCCATAGTGTATGAGACAAATGTATGCATTTCGATTAGGGTCGTATTCTATGGTTACGATTCTACCAGATATGTCTTTTTGATTCCGTCGAAAATCTATTTTACGGTATAGGCGCTTATGACCTCCCCCTCTATGCCTTGCGGTAATGATTCCTCTGGAATTACGACCTTTACCACAACGGTGCCGTCCATGGATCAAATTATTTCGTGGATTGGATTTCACTTGCCTGTCTACGGTTCCCTTGCGTGTGCTCGGGATAGGTGTTTTGTATAAATGTTTCGCCGTATTATTAAGTATTCTCCTTTAGTTTTTTTCTCTATCTAGAAGTGGAATAGAATAACCCGGTTGAAGGGTAATGATCATACGTCTGTAATGCATTGTATGGCCCAGAATAGGTCCTATTCTTCTACCTTTTCCAGGTAGTCGATGGCTATTCACAGCTACCACCTTAACACCAAAGAAGAGTTCGACCCAATGCTTTATTTCTGTCTTAGTGAATCCCGATTCGACATTAAAAGTATATTGATTCTTTCCCAATAAACGAAGACTTTTTTCTGTAAATACTGCGTATTTGATTCCATCCATAAATCGACTTTCCCTCCTATGCTCTGAGTTCCAGTATCGATAAGAATTCGAGTTCTTATTGTTCTTATGTTATGGTATGAATATACCATACCAATTCGTTATGTATGGATGATGGATGAGATTCCATGGATAGAGAGCCAGTTCCAATAGACTTATGGAATGTTCCCGTTCGTGTGCATCCAGCAGGAATTGAACCCGCAAATTTACCAATTATGAGTTGGGCGCTTTAACCATTCAGCCATGGATGCTTAACAGGGATCATCGTACATCGTAAATAACCAATTTTCATATAGAAAGACATATCATAGAAAAATGAAATCGAAAATATTCCGAGATGGCAAATATTCGGAGATGACTATGAAAACACCTCTCTGGATCCTCGAATTGAAAGAGAGATTGAGAGGGATCAAGAATCCTAATTCTCGCTATTTGGAATGGATCCAATTCTATTGAGTCTGACTCATAGTGATCATTTCTCTTTAGCAAAGAATGACCTTGGTTATCAAAGGATTGAACAACCGGGATCCATTTACTTATGATACCTAGTTGGCATTGATAACAAGGATCTAATGAATTATGAGTTTAATAGATCCTCTTTAGCAGAAAGACGTATATTCCTTGCTCATTATCAGACAATCACTTATTCCCAAACCTCGTGTGGGACTAATCGTTTTCATTTACCATCTCATGGAAAACCCTTTTCGTTCCGCTTAGCCCTATCGGGTATTTTAGTGATAGGTTCTGTAGGAACTGGACGATCCTATTTGGTCAAATACCTAACGAAAAATTACGATTTTCCTTTCATTAAGGTACGAGGGCTTCTTATTCCACAAGAACGAAAGCACCTTTTCATTCTTTCATATACTAGGGGTTTTTACTTGGAAAAGACAATGTTCCATACTAAAGGATTCGGGTCCATAACCACGAGTTCCAGTGCACTAGATCTTGTAGCACTTA
>NW_028260368.1:13315592-13359683 GCF_056163025.1 Triticum urartu | reverse complement strand
ACCAACAGGTATAATCCCCCCCAGAACTACGTTTTCTTTCAAGCCTTTCAACCAATCAATGCGACCTCGTAGGGCAGCTTTTGCTAAAACTCGAGCAGTTTCTTGAAAACTTGCTTCAGATATGAAACTTTGGGTATTCAGGGAAGCCCTTGTTATTCCCAATAAGATTGCCCGATAATAGATCGATTCATCCAAAGCTCGTCCTGCTCGTTCCGCTCGCAATAGTCCGATTAATTCCCCAGGCGAAAAAACATTAGACATTCCATCTTCGGAACCCGCACTTTTGATGTTACTTGGCGTATAATAATCTCTATATGTCTATTATGGATCTGTACCCCTTGGGATCGATAAACCTTTTGGATTTTATTAACCAAAGAGATACGACTTTGGGCTATGGTTAGCTCAGCTCCAATCAAGAATCCCCAAGGGACCCCAAGAATTCTTGGTATACGCTCATTCCAATCCTCAATTCTCCTTTCGAGATTCGGGGATAATGAATCAATTGAACGCGCTTCAAAGATTTGTTCCACTTTTGGAAGACCTTGCGTTATGTCACTAGATCTCGATTTTTCATATATAAACGTAACTAACCTATCTCCCTTGTAAAGGATTTCTCCATAATGACCATTAACAGTTGCTCCTGTAGTGGCCAAATAAGGTTTAGCTGCTCTTATAACAAAGGAATTCATATTTACAATGAAAATTTGACCGGATTTTTTTATGTGCGATTTAAATAGACATACATTTTCACAAATAAATTGTCCAAGGTGAATTATTGCCAATGTCTCTTCCAAGAATCATGATGGACAAAGTGACAATTCAAAAGGAATGGATCCAACATTATGTTACTATCGAAATTAGAAATCCTTTTATTTTCATCTATTAAAGAGTATTTAAGTTCTTGAAGTACTTGGAAGGTTTGTTTTAAATTGTCAACGAACAAATATTTTTTTAACAGGATTTTATTATGCGTTAGTAAATAGTAAGATGAAGAAAAATGCGATATACTAGCTACAATAGCGCCTAAGGGCCCAAAAATTTCTCGAATAGGAATTCTAGGATTCCATTCTTTTATCGCATTGGGATGTTTTGAATTCTTGAATAAACCAATTCGAGAACAGTTGGATGCCGACAAAATCATCAAAGAGTGGTATTCTTTATTTCGATTCAACAAAGTGCCAATAGCTTCTGGATGTTGGCTAAGTGATTCAATCTTCGCCTTGGAATAAAAAGAATTGATATTGGCGCGATCTAACCTATTATGGGGAATCGGTCCTGCACTTGTCCTACCATACCTTTTTCGTGTATACGAAATAGTGGACTTGACTAACTCAATTCTTAGGAAATCGCGAATAAGATCATTTGCTCTTACCTCAACAAGGGAAGCACCAGCCTTTTCTTTTTCTTCTTGTTCCCAATTCACTACTAAGCAAGTTCTAACAAATTGACTATTTGTGTGATAAATTCTTTGAGTTAACTTGCTATTTTCATGAGAAATAAAATTGACAAGTCGAATTTGGAGATTATTTTCTTCTTGCAAGAGATCCTGCGGGAAAAGTGTTGCTAAATTTCTTCCTTCGTCCATTTCATATGCCACTGTAGGGCGAACGGAAACAAAATACTTTTCCTTGCTCTTGAGAATTTTTTTCCGTTGAACATAGACCCAATTTTTCCTTTTTTTTGATTCCTTAGAATCTTTTTTTTGTCTTTCTGGCGGTATCAAACAGCCACCTAATATCTTATCCGCCTCTTCAGGAAAATGAATATCTCCGGAAAATATTTTGAGTTCCGTATGGCTTTTTTTTCTCTTCACTCGGACCAGTCCGCCTAGTCGACTTCTTGTATTTTTTGTGAGTTGTGTATTCACTCCAATAATACTATTGTCAAGTATCTTTAGGGATGAAGATCTCGGCAAGATATGAAGTTCTTGAAGAATGAAAAAAAACCGATCTACTTCTTTTTGGTATTTTAGACTAAATTCTTTTGTTCCTCGATGCTCAATCAAACCTCTTTTTTTAAGATGGAATCTTCCTCTGGGCTCTCGTATTCGTCCTCTGAATCTTCTTCTGAGTCTTCCTCTAAAGTACCATATTTTTCCTCTGCGCTTTCCCCGGGGCTGCCATATTCGTCTTCTGAGTCTTCCTCTAGAGTTCCATATTCGTCCTCTTGGGTCCTATATTTGCTCTCTGGGCTCCCATATTCCTCTTCTGAGTCTTTCTCTAAAGTCCTATATTCGTTCTCTGGGTTCCCATATTCGTTTTCTGGGCTCCCATATTCGTCTTCTAGGGTTTCATATTCGTATTCGTCTTCTAGGATTCCATATTTAGATTCTTCTAGGGTTTCATATTCATATTCGTCCTCTCGGGTCCTGTATTCGTCTTCTAGGGTCTCATATTCCTCTTCTGAGTCTTCCGCTCGAGTCCTATATTCTTCTTCTAGGGTCCTATATCTAAATTTAACAATTCCTGAACCCTTTTTATCTTTTCTGTATCGGGGATCGTCAAAATAAGCAAAAATAGTATTTCTACGTAAAACACCCATAAGGGGGATTTCAATCGAAATCCCAAAACAGGATATTAGTTCTTTCTCTTGTTCTTGATGATATTGTAATGGAATGACGAACCTATTTCTTCGCTTTTTCGCCAACAAATCTGAATTATCTTGAAAAATAGAAGGATAGATAAAATTCCAATGGCCATTGGACATGATTCGATCCGACGTTGAATAATCAAGAATTTCCCTATCTTTTTTACCATAAGTATTCATTTGATCTTGATCCTTGTGGAGTGAAAAAGACGCTATACTGGATCTGCACATACTTACTGACAATATCCATAAATGGCTTGTTTTTGGTAATCGGCGAAGATTACCATATTGATATTCGGGCGCATGGTAAACATCAGTACTCCAGTGCATTTCGCCGTCTGATTCAGAATAAATATGCTTTTGTACCCTTTCTTTAAAATGTAAAGTGGACGTTCCGGCACGAATCTCCGCAATTACTTGTTCGGATTTTACATATTGATCATTTTGCACTAGAATCAAGCTTTTTGAGGGAATATTCACACTATATAGAATATCTTGACTCTGAATAGTTACATGCAAGTCTATATAACATAGAAAAGCAGGCTGCCCATGACGGGTACGTGTGGGTGAACCAAATTCTCATTGAATTTTATTTTTCCATTCGAAGGGGATCGTACAAGGTCGGCAGTACCCCCTGTGAATACTCCGCCAGTATGAAAAGTTCTTAATGTTAGTTGAGTCCCTGGCTCCCCAATTGATTGACCTGCAATAATACCTACGGCTTCTCCCAATTCGACCAGATCACTATGAGTAGGACTCCGGCCATAGCATAATTGACAGATCCAAGAAGTGCTTCGGCAAGTAAAGGGGGTTCTAATATATATTGGTTGTGCTCGAAATGGTTGTGCTCGAAAGGCAGTTATGAATCGATTGACTAATCCAATTCCAATATCTTGATTTCGCGCGGCAATGCATCGTGAACCGATATATATATCGTCTGCTAATACACGACCAATTAGTGTTTGGACAAAAAGTTTTTCCGTCATCCCATTTTGAGGACTTACAGAAATACCTCGGATAGTACCACAATCTCTTCTACGCACAATAATATGTTGAACTACTTCAACAAGTCTACGTGTAAGATATCCAGCATCTGCTGTTCGCACAGCAGTATCTACAACCCCTTTGCGGGCTCCATAGCAGGAAATTATATATTCTGTCAAAGAAAGTCCCTCGCGTAAATTGCTTTGAATAGGTAAATCAATCATTTGTCCTTGAGGGTCCGACATTAATCCTCTCATACCTACTAATTGGTGTACTTGAGATGCATTTCCTCTGGCTCCTGAAAAAGACATTAGATAGACTGGATTAGAAGGATCCGTTATCCGAAAATTTGAATTCATTTCTTGTTTCAAATATTCACTTGTCGCATACCATATCTCAACAGATTGGCGTAATTTTTCTACCGCGTGTACAGCCCCATAATAATAGTGTTTCTCCAAAAGAAAACTCTGTTGTTCCGCGTCTTGGACTAACCATCCCTTAGAGGGTATTGTTAAAAGATCCTCGATTCCTAACGAAATCGATGTAGTAGTGGCTTGATGGAAGCCCAGAGTCTTTAGTTGATCCAGTATATGGGATGTATATCCCATTCCAAAATGATCTATTAATCTGCTAATAAGTCGTTTCATACCAGTTCCGTCTATCTCTTTATTATGAAAGACCAGATTGGCCCGTTCCGCCATACATAAGTACCCCCTTTTCGGCTGAGTAGGATTCGACAATTGCTGAGTAGGATTCGACAATGGGCCTGAGTCAGTGATTCGAAAATTTAATTAACTTAATTGCCTCAATCTCAATCTGGATTCGCGTGGCAAATAATGATGATACTAGGGAAATCGGAATGCCCCCCGAAAGGGGAGGGGCATCGCCGAATCTAACTTTCTTGTTTAGGTAGTGTATGAATAGGCCTGACTAAATCCTTGTATGGCTTCCTCTATTTCTCTATAAAAAGAAATATGACCAAGAGTGGTTCGAATGTATATCGAACGAATTTCTTTTTTTCTATTTCCCATTATTAGATAGTGGGCATAAATCTCATGATAAGTCCCCAAAGATTCATATTGAACTTCAATCGGAACTTCTCTTGACCCAATGACGCGTTGATCCAGGTTCCATCGTAGCCACAAGGGACTATCTAAACTGATTAGTTTTTGTCTATAAGCTCCCAGTGCATCATAAGAACTAGAAAAATGGGGTTCTTTATCTTTCCTATATTTAAAATTATTATTATTATTGTAATTTACTTTTAGATTTGGGTAGTTTCTGCAACTATTATATCTATTTGCACAAATACCTCGACGCTTTCCAATCGTTAATACATAAAGCCCGATAAGCATGTCTTGGGTTGGTACGCAAATAGGATCCCCAATAGCGGGAGATAAGAGATTCATATGAGAAAACATAAGTAAACGGGCTTCTGCCTGAGCTTCCAAGGATAAAGGTAGATGAACAGCCATTTGATCTCCATCAAAGTCCGCATTGAAACCCTTACACACTAATGGGTGTAAAGAAATAGTACGCCCCTCTACTAAAGTGGGTTGAAAGGCCTGTATGCCTAATCTATGCAGGGTAGGTGCTCTATTTAACAGTACAGGATGTCCCCGCATAACTTCTTGAAGTATTTCCCATACAATGGGTTCTTTTTCCCCAAATTTTCCTTTTAGCAATCCTTACATTAGAAGTGGCGCGTTTCGTGATTAAATCGCGAATTACAAATAGCTGAAAAAGCTTTATTGCTATCTCTAGAGGTAATCCACATTGATGTAATGAAAGCGAAGGACCCACAACAATGACAGAACGCCCCGAGTAATCGACCCGTTTCCCAAGCAGAGTCTCGCGAAACCTTCCCTCTTTACCTTCAATTACATCTGAAAGTGATTTGTATACTTTATTGTGACCATCCCTCGTCGGTTGCCCGCGGGACCCACTATCAAGAAGTGTATCCACGGCTTCTTGTACCAATTTTTCCTGGCACATTACTAAATCTGCTGGCGCTAATTCACTTCTTTTTAATAGATAGGCAAGATTGTTGTTCCGACGGATAACTCTCTTATAAAGTTCATTAATGTCTGAAGTCACTACTTTATCTCCAGACCTATAAACAATAGGTCTCAATTCGGGAGGAAGAACCGGTAATAAGCACAAAACCATCCATTCTGGTTCTACATTTGTTTGAATAAAATGTTTCGCCAATTGCATGCGTCTAATCAAAAAACTTTTCTTATTCGTCTTTTTCTATCTTCCCACTCATCTCCACTATACCCCTCGTCTTCTAATTCCTTCCATTCGACCAAAGAATTCTCTATAATAATTCGCAAATCCAAATCTGCTAATTGTTCTCTAATAGCACCTGCTCCTGTCGCAATTTCCCGATTTCGAAATGTTGCAAAGCCTGGGGTAGAAAAAAAGGGAGAAATGCTGTGGTTACAGGATGCAATTTCCTCTTCGAATAAACCTCGTAATCGTAAAAAAGTGGGTTTTTTAGTGCTGGGCCTAGCAAAAGAGAAAATCGCCGTATACTAGGCCCTCCAACTTCTTAAGAGGTTTATCTAAAAGATTCGCGATATAACTAGGAAGACCTTTCAAATACCACACATGAGTCACGGGACATGCGAGTTTGATGTATCCCATTTGATATCTTCGTATCCGAGAATCCACAAATTCGACCCCGCATTTTTGGCAAAATCTTTCGTCTTCGTTTTCAGCTCCGCTCGCTCGAGAATTGCCACAAGCGCAAATCCCGCTTTTTATGGGTCCAAAGATTCTTTCGCAAAACAATCCATCTTTTTCTGGTTTATCGGTTTTATAATGAAAAGTAGAGGGCCTTGTGACTTCGCCAACGACTTCTCCATTAGGTAGGTTTTTGTTAGCCCAAGCCTTTATTTGTTGAGGGGAAACGAGTCCAATTTGAAGTTGTTGATGTTTATATTGGTCAATCATAAAATAGAAATAAGAAAAGAATTTATATTTATTCCGATCAAACTTCCTCCCTATTAACCTGGAAGTTCTTTTCAGATACAAGGAAATGATTCAGTTCTAGAGCCAAAGATCGTAGTTCTCGAACGAGCACTCGAAAAGATTCTGGAGGATCCTCATGATTAGGTATTCTTTTTCCCCAGATCGTAGCATTAAGTATTTCTTGGCGAGCTATAAGATGGTCAGATTTATAAGTAAGTATCTCTTGTAAAATATGAGCAACACCAAATCCTTCTAAAGCCCAAACTTCCATTTCTCCTACTCGTTGTCCCCCTTGCTTGGCTCTTCCTCTAACCGGTTGTTGTGTAACAAGTGAGTAGGGCCCAGTAGAACGCCCATGAATTTTCTCATCAACTTGATGAATTAATTTTAAGATATAGGACTTCCCTATTAGAACAGGTTGCTCAAAGGGGTCGCCTGTTCTTCCATCAAATATTCTGCTTTTTCCCGGGTACTCGGGTTCAAATACCCATGGATTTTTTGTTTCTTTACTGGCTTCATATAATTCTGAAAACACAAGTTTTCTTGAAGCCTCTTGCTCATATCTCTCATCAAAGGGTGCTATTCTATAATGTTTCTTTAGCAGATCCCCCGCTAATCCGAGCGAGCTTTCAAATATTTGTCCCACATTCATTCGGGAGGGTACTCCTAAGGGATTGAAGACCATATCAACGGGTGTTCCATCTTGCAAATAGGGCATATCTTGCCTAGGCAAAATTTTGGAAATGATCCCTTTATTCCCATGTCTTCCGGCTACTTTATCCCCAACTTTGATTTCACGTTTCTGTAAAATATATACACGAACCATTATGTCGAGCGGGTCCCTTTGGATCCATTTCACATCGATAACGCGCCCTCTTCCACCTATAGGTAATTTCAGAGAAGTTTCTTTTGAAGTGGAAACCTCAAGGCCAAATATGGCCCGTAATAATCCAGCTTCCGCGATATAAGATGATTCGCTCGCTATCTGAGGCGTTAATTTACCTACTAAAATATCACCAGTTTCTACCCAGGATCCCAACCTAACAACTCCATTTCTGTCCAAATTGCGGAGTAAATGTTCTTCTAGATGTGGTATTTCTTTAGTGATTTTTTCAGCGGAGCCCTGGCTTGTCGTATCCGTCTGAATTTCATATTTCCGGATGTGAAAAGAGGTATAAATATCTTCATATACCAAACGTTCGCTAATTAGTACTGCGTCTTCAAAATTGTAACCTTCCCATGGCATATAAGCTACTAATACGTTTTTTCCTAAAGCAAGTTCGCCCCCAATTGTAGCAGCTCCTTCTGCTAAAATTTGTCCTTTTTTAATGGATTTACCCCGTGGAACCGGGGTTTTTGGTGCATACAAGTATTTTTGTTAGAGCGACGGTGGTTAACTAAAGGAATACTTATAGTCTTCCCACTACTTGATAAAAGTATCTTATGACTATCAGTAGAAATGATCTTTCCCTCGCGTTCGGCTATAATGGAAACCCTCGAATCTAGAGCTGTTTGGCGTTCCAATCCAGTTCCAACAATGCATTTCTCGGACCGAGAAAGCGGAACTGCTTGGCGCTGCATATTAGAACTCATTAAAGCCCGATTCGCATCATTGTGCTCAATAAAAGGAATGAGAGAACCCCCAATAGAAAAATATTGGAAAGGAAAAATACTTCTAACATGAATCTGTTCCCATGCAATAGTCAAGAATTCTTGACGGTATCTAGCCGGAACAACCTGTTCTTCCTGAATACCTTGATTCAAGGACAAAGAATTTCCTGCTGCTATCATATAATATTCATCTCTATTTGGTGATAGATAAACCACCTGTCTCTCTTTTTTTTCTTTTGCTTTCTCAGCAGATATTTCATAAAACGGACTCTCTATGGATCCCCACAAGTGATCAATTCTCGCATGAATTGTTAAGGATCCAGTAAGTCCAACATTGATTCCTTCAGACGTGTCAATTGGACAAATACGCCCATAGTGACTCGGATGAATATCTCGGCTCCGAAAACTTGCGGTTCTCCCCGTCAACCCTCCAGGACCTAAACAACTCACTTTTCGCCCATGAACAGTTTGTGTCAATGGATTCGTTTGATCAAAAACTTGAGATAACGGGTATGTGCCAAAAAAGGTCTCATAAGTAGTTATTAATAAAATTGAAGTTGAAGTTGGAGTTACCAAAGTTTGGGGAGTCGGTTTCGATTGACGTATGAATACTCTACGAATAGTTTTTTGAACTGCATGTTGTAAACGACCAAGAGCCAATCCGAATTGATCTTGTAACAGATCCGCAACCGAACGAATACGTTTATTTTTCAAGTGATTCATATCGTCATCGTCAAGTATACCCGTTCCAAATTTCATTCCAATCAAATGATCCGTAGCGGCCAATACATCTCGTGGTAACAAGAATGTATTGTTCTGAGGAATATCAAGATTAAGTCTCCGATTCATATTTCGTCGACCAATCCTTCCTAATTCACATTTTTGTTGAAAAAATTTCTTTTGTAATTCCTCGCATAAGGACTCCGAAAATACCAGGTCCCCACCTACACAAGCAAATTGTTGATAAAACTCCAAAATAGCTTTTTCTTTTGACTCAATCCTCTTCTTCTCTTTAGCATTCGGGAAAGACAAGAAAATTTCAGGGTAGGAAACATTATCCAGAATTTCTCTTAGATTCGAACCCATAGCTGATGATAGAACTAGAATAGATATCTTTTGTTTTCTACTCACGCGAGCCCATATCCTTTCTTTTTTATCAATTGCTAATTCCGATCTCCCCCCCCAATCTGATATTATAGTGCCAGTGTAGATAGAAATTCCCTTATGATCTAATTCCGAGCGGTAGTAAATACCAGGACTTAGCAATATTTGATTGATCACAATTCGGTATATTCCATTTATAATAAAGGTTCCTAAGGAATTCATTATAGGAATGTTTCCGATAGAAATGGTTTGCTTTTGCACATCGAAACCAAAAATTAATCTCGCAGATACATATAATTCGGAAGAATAGGTGAGTGATTCATACACAGCATCTCTTTCTTTTATCGAGGGTTCTAGCAGTTGATATCCTTTCGCAAATAATTGAAATGCAATTTCGTGATCTGGATCTTTAATTGTTGGAAACTTGTCAAGTTCTTCTGCCAAGGCTTGATTAATGAACCTACAAAATCCCTCGAATTGGATCTGACTAAATCCGGGTATTGTGGACATTCCCTCGTTTCCATTCCGGAGCATCTTAATCTTAAGTTTCCTGTTTATCAAAGAAAAATTCCATTATCAGCTCACTCTTCATCAATCCCTATGGATCGATCTAGCAATCATGGAATCTATATTCTGTTTACTGAATCACATGAAATTCTAGGGAACTCCACATACGTATTTCATATATGTATTTCATACATATGAATAGAGACCATTTGGACGAAAGTTCGAGTTTGCCAGGGGTACAAATGAAATGAAAATGAATTGATAAAACATTCCTACAAAAAAAATTCTGCCACTTATACTTTATGTTATGATATTCTAATCAGATTGGATGGCAAAGATTTCTCATTTTATCTCCTTTCTATGAATGTAATAAAGCCGTAATATAATATACTAGAAAGTTTGACTTTACTTCGATTTAGAATAGCGTGCTTACTTTAATTTCTCAAAATAATTTGAGGGTTCTTTTTTATTTCGGATCGGAGTAGTATAATTGCTAGAAAATTCAGTATTTCATTGTGGAATTCTAAAATAAAGTAAGTCCCTTTTTTAAGTACATGCCAATCTAGTTATCCACCTCTCCCCATATCCATGCTTTTCTTTTATCGTAATTTCACTTGGGTACGCCAAGATAGTCAGGTTATACTCTATATCAGAGCAAATTTCCTTTTTTTATTCAAGATATTTAATTTAATACTTTGAAAAATTAAAGCATGATTCCCCATAGAGATATGTACATAAAGGGGATCTTTGGATAATAATGCTGTTCGGACCTAAAGTTTACCTATACACGGATTAAGCATAAAGCCATAATATTTTATTATGCCATTGAAGGGGGGGGAGATAATACCGATTTAAGAGTAGTTCACTACTGCAATAAAAAAAAGAGAATTCTAGTTAACGGTTCCAATTTATTCTGAATTTTGCAGCCTGTGAATAGAAATCCACTTTTTCTTCTTTTTCATCTCAATAGAAAGAAATGGGAAGTTTTATTGTGTTAACAATGTATGTTTTAAGATAGAATCTATCGAGGAGAATAATAGAAACTGGATCAAAAAAAGCAGGAATAGATTTTTTGAAAAAGATTGGAAAAAAGTAAGTAGAATTATATTCAAAATAAAAGGGGCTTTTCGTAAGAAAACGTGGATGAATACTTGCTGTTTTCTAGATTTTTGATCGGATTTTTTGGCGGCATGGCCAAGCGGTAAGGCAGGGGACTGCAAATCCTTTATCCCCAGTTCAAATCTGGGTGCCGCCTGATCAATAAAATACTTAGGTTTTTTTTATAGTGCTGATCGAATTCGATAAATTTTTACTTCGCATAAGTTCGGGCAAGAGAGTAACTGGGCCTGCCGATACTGGGTTTAGAGAAACCATACCATAGTTCTATCCTCAAACTAGGGTTAGGGTTTGTTTTGACGGTAGTGGCCAAAATGGTTATCAATAGGGGTGAGGTAGTGTTTCCTTATTCTTTTATTATATGAATTTGAATTGGTTCTTAATTGAGATTCGATTTGATAATTTTAAAATACGAGGATAAGATGTCAGAAATCTTGGTATCCAAAGAAAGGTCCCTAAGGGGCATTCTTTTTTTTTTTCAATCTAAGATTCAAGAAGGGACTCCACGAAAGAATATCAAGACTTACTAATTATTATACATTTTTTTATCGTACATCTTATGTTACCTACATACACTAAAGTAAGGACTACTTAATTCTAACGAGAATCAGATTAAATAGGTCGATCAAAAATCAATTTAGGAGTTGTATTATGGATAAAATCTCTTCATTCTTTCATAGAATGATACAAAGCAAGGCTGCAGGGTTTAGGTCAAAAATAAACATTAGGTAAGGTAGGTATCCAATAAATATTTATCTATCGATAATTTTATGGTATATTCGGGCGTCCTTTGCTTAAAAAAAAAAAAAAGAGTAACAAAAGGAATAAAAAATCTTCCTATTCCCGCTTCTTCTATTCAGGACATCATTCCCGTACTCTTTCTTTTTTAAGGAAAAAAGGGCTATAGTATCTCGTATTTTTAATGCTCTCTAATTCTACCAGAATTCCTATAAGAATTTGTTAGGAGTAAATTCCTTGAACTGATTGATCCATGGCCTTAGGGCGGAATCCCTTTTTGACTCTGTACCCTTGATTCCACTATGATTATTGATCAATAGTAGAATAATCCCTTCATAGAAATAGGAGACATAATTTAGATGGATATAGTAAGTCTCGCTTGGGCTGCTTTAATGGTAGTCTTTACATTTTCTCTTTCACTAGTAGTATGGGGAAGGAGTGGACTCTAGGGATACTACTAATTGATTAAGTAATCAAATTGTTGTATCAATTCTTTTCTTTAATGGATCATTTTGCATTAATCATTTTGTCAAACGTTATTCTTTAATCTTTTTCTTTAGTTTTGTTTCACTCCTGTAAGAAACTCTTGTATTGTAAGTTGTAATGTAAGAAAGAGCCATTATACCAATTCAGAATTTCTACTAGAAATGACGAATGGTTAAAAAAAGTTCTATACATAAGAAAATTAGACTTTCTTCCACGGAACTATTCACGGCATATCACACATTTTCCATTTCCTTTTACTTTTTACTATAGTCTATTCTTCATATTATTTTTCTTTCCTTCCATGGATTCTTTGGTCAAGAATTGTCTTAGATTTTTTTATTTTGACCTGATTGAAATTAAGTGGATGCAATGAAAAAAGAAATTGAATTAGACTACTTAACTATTTCAATCTACTAATCTATTCTATGTAGATTCAAAGATAATATAATAGAAAGAATCTAAAGTGTCGTAGAAAAAACTATATGTAGTTCTTTCTACCACACTTTAAGATTCCAACCAGATCCTTTCATTTAAGACTTGGATTTTTTTTATTTAATCCCTTTTTAATTTCTTCAATGATTAATTGGAATTCCAATTAATTATTTTGGCTGACTGTTTTTACATAAATAATAAGTAAAAAAGAAGTAGGAACTAGAATGAACAGTGCAGTAGCAATAAATGCGAGAATATTGACTTCCATAACCTCTTTATTTTTTATTTTCACAATAACTCGGGATGTAATCCCATGGAGAGGAAAAAGGGGTATCTTGTAAATTCAAGGGTAGGGCTTGCATTCTGATAATACTGAATCAATTCAATATTATGAATATCGGATCTATCAAATCAATTCATGGATGAGAGTTATATTTCACGGATGAGAGTTATATAGTATAACATAGGAAGATCCTCTATCCACACTAAGACCAAAATGGGTTTTTTGATTGGATTAGGAATTCCCTCTTTTTTAATCCTTTTCTACTTTTTCTTTTCTATATCTCTAACCCACGAGCTTTCTTAATCTTATACTTTCTTAATCTTATACAATTTCCCTTCCTTTTTCTTATAGTTATACATACAATTATGTATGTATTATATGACCAACTTTCACTTTCTATGGGTCACATAGACATCCAAATAAGCAGTAGAAGTGAGATGGGGAAAAGAGGTCTGAAATAAAAAGGGAATACGATTTATGTATGGATTCCGGTAAAATACCGGTACTCTATTCCATAAGAGTGGAATAGGAAATTAAGATGAGGATGGTATCATCATAAAGAAAGATAGAGTAATATAATATCCTAAATTCTACTAATCCACATATCGTATGTGTGTCTTTCTTTATCGATTGGGAGTAGTGAAAAAAAAATTCCTATATGCCCTCCCTCCCTCTTTAATGAGAGATGCAAAATAAAAAAGTGAAGTAAGGGTGCCCTGTGGGTATTTGATCTTGCTCCCTGCCCCTTTTTTTCATGGAAAAAGGAAATATCAATTTCTCCATTCATTGAACCCTAGTTCGGGACTGACGGGGCTCGAACCCGCAGCTTCCGCCTTGACAGGGCGGTGCTCTGACCAATTGAACTACAATCCCCGCGGGGTGTATGGCATACCCATTCTTAAATAGAACCATAAGAAGATTCGATTCGTCTTTCGTACTCTAAGAAATAGACGAATCATATACTACATACCCACATATTATATTATACGTGGGTATAGTGAGAGTGACATAACTAGTATGTCGTGATTTTTTATCACTAAAAATGGATAATAATCCAGCCTTCAATAAGAAAAACTCTTTTGTTTGTAAGAAAGGAATGAGAGAGATATGGATTAGAAAAAAAAATTTCCCTTTTTTCTTTATCTTTTATTTCTATAGATCAGACATTTTATTTTATGGAAGAAAAACAAAAGGATTTAGTTCATACTCACGAAGCCCTAGATTTTTGGTTTGGGCCGAGCTGGATTTGAACCAGCGTAGACATTGTCAACGAATTTACAGTCCGTCCCCATTAACCACTCGGGCATCGACCCAGGAAGAATTTATTCTAGGGTTTTTGCTAATCTATGATTAACCTCCTTTCATAATACTCCCTACCCCCAGGGGAAGTCGAATCCCCGCTGCCTCCTTGAAAGAGAGATGTCCTGAACCACTAGACGATAGGGGCATCACTAGACGATAGGGCCATATACAACCGCTCGTGATTATACTATAATCATAGTATGAGCAGTTTTTTGGAATTGTCAATATACTCGAAAAGTATAAATAGATCCAAAGCAAAGAGTTTTTCCAACTTTTCTGTTATGTTTTCATCTAGGATTTTTTTTAGTTGATCGTTATAGATTAATTCTCCGTGCTTCATTTAGTGTTCATACCAAAAATGCATCCATCCCGCACTAAGTCATAAAATTCTCTAAAAATATAGAGAAAGTTTCAAAAACAAAGAAAAAAAGTGAATCAATTTAGTAGAAAAGTACTCTATCAGATTCGAACCAACGACTTACGTCTTAGCACGAGATTACTCTACCACTAATTTAAAAAGCCCTTTATCGGATTTGAACCGATGACTTATGCCTTACCATGGCATTACTCTACCACTGAGTTAAAAGGGCTTTTTATTTAATTCAAAAATTAGCCACTTGGATTTCCCATTATGGGTCTACTGCATAATGTACATATTATATATATAATATATAGAGATAGAGAGAGAGACATTATGTAGAGATTGTATATGTATATATCGATATCTTGAGAGCTCAAAATAAAATTAATAAAAAAAAACATACCCTACATAACATATCCAACTCTTCTTGGTTCAGGGTTTTCCGTTTCCGAAGACTAGTAAAATAGGCGGATTCTGGAACCCCAAGGATTCAACGGTATATGGATATGGAAAATATAAGATTTCCGATCCTAGCGGGAAAAGGCGGGGAACAGATACCCAATAGGATATAGGATCCTTGGGAGGAACTTTTGGTAATGGCCTTGATCCTCTATGCTATTTTTTATGTGTTCTTAGTTCTATTGAACTTTTTGCATTCTTTTAAACAAGAATCTAATAAACTAGAATTGAGTCAGTGGAAAAAAGGAGAGAGAGGAAAGTGTTAAATGGAGAGAGTCGACTAATCAGAGACTTTTAGGATCTTCTTTACATCAGGTAAATCTGTCGGCCCTGTCCGTTTTTTTCTTTAAGTTACGACTCTTTGCTGCTTACTTCTATCAAGCCATAGGGAAAGTCTATGATGAATTTGGAAAACTCATCTCACTCTTACTCTATGGCTCGGACTTAATGGGGGAAGAAAACATCTTCCATAATTTCTTTTTTGTTCAATTCTGGACAAAAAAGAAAAGGAAAAAAGGAATTTATAGGGACAGTGTTACCCCCTATATCCCCTAGTTTATATTGTAGGAATAATAAAACAATTTAGCAGTCTGACACACTTACGTCCTTGCAAAGTAAATAATTATTATTGTAGTCGTAACCGTAGAATAGGATCCTAATCAAAATAAATACATTTGGTTCAGGCGCTATTAGCATGGTAAGAAAAGATTTTTTTTACAGACCAGAGGGGCTATCTAAATCCTAAAGTAAAGGCGAGCGATCGAAGTAGAAGTACCAACGGCTCAGTGTCATGAACCTTCTCCATCTGATTCAATAAGGGGGAATTAGCCTTCTTGTCAAATGGCTATCCTTGACAAAGGGTACCATTTATACCATAATCTACAATGTAGCGGGTATAGTTTAGTGGTAAAAGTGTGATTCGTTCTATTAATAACTGAATTTGAAATGATATACTTAAGGCATCCTTAAGTTTTTTATTTTTATATTCCGATGAAAACTTTAGTTCTTATAAAGGATTAAATCCTTTTCCTCTCAATAGCATATTGAGGAAGAATATACATTCTGGCGATTTGTATCCAAAGACTAATTTAAATTGCATCCAAAATAAAAATAGGATTATGAGTACAGAGTCGCGAAGCATAATTTTGCATTGGATTAAGTATTCCAATTTTGAAAATATGAGTAAAGGATCTATGGATGAAGATACAAAAAAGTTGATTTCCAATCGTAACTAAATCTTCTTAAAATAAGGAATAAGGAAGCCAAATAGCTAAAAAACGATAGTTTTGGTTTACTAGAACCATCCGCATATTGTTTCAGCTCGGTGGAAACCCAATTCTTTTCCTCAGGATCTCTTGAATGAAATTAGGGAACGAAGTAAGTAGATTAGATGAATTTAGATAGAATTTCTATCTCCTACTCTATAAGGATCATCTAGAAAGCGGAGAGCTTTGGTTCCATTCAAATAGAAAAGCTGACATAGATGTTAAGTGGTGAGAATATCCATAAAGGAGCCGAATGAAATCAAAATTTCATGTTCGGTTTTGAATTAGAGACGTTAAAAATAATCAACCAACGTCGACTATAACCCCTAGCCTTCCAAGCTAACGATGCGGGTTCGATTCCCGCTACCCGCTCCATTCTGTATAAAAGGAGTATTCTATTTGTCTAGACATGTTAGAGGCTTGTATTCAAGCCTTTTTTGTCCACCAGTTTCTGGTACTCCAGAGCGGAGTAGAGCAGTTTGGTAGCTCACGAGGCTCATAACCTTGAGGTCACGGGTTCGATTCCCGTCTCCGCACTTAGCAGTCTGTATAAAAGGACTATTCTATTTCTCTAGATATGTATGGTAGAGGGGCGTATCCAACCCTTTTTTATTCATTAGTTCCCGGCCCTAGAGGGCAAAATTGAGCAGTTTGCGAAGTCACTTGCCTTCAAAAAAAGAAGGCGCAAGGCCTCTCCCTACCCTGCAGAAAATAAAAATGAAACGAAAGGGACAGTCTACCTCTCCCTTCCCTTTAAAAAAAGTTTGCCCGTTGTTTGTCTCAGTTAATACCCAATTTTTGGAGCTCTGTTGGCGAGTTCTATTTCTGCCTCTGGAGCGCCCTCTTTTTTTGAGTGGGATGCAAAGGAAGGGTAAGATAGTAAGGGATACGGCACTAGACTAACACCTAATTAATACTTAATTTAATATAAGTAGTTAAACAGTTAACTAGACTAAACTTTTTATCATAGTACTTTGATAAATTAAGCGGGCGAGCGGCGGGAATCGAACCCGTATCTTCTCCTTGGCAAGGAGATATTTTACCATTGAACTACGCTCGCTACGGTATATATTTTATAGCGTATATCCGCCTGGGTCGACCTTCTATGTCTGGGTCGACCGTTTCATTTCATTTTCTATTATATTAGAGTTTTCCTTTTTTTATTATCTGTCAATGAATATTCTAATGGGAATGGAATTTCATAATACTGAAAGAGAAGAGCTAGCAATTCGGAACGCAAATTGCGTTTTAATACGTCTCACTATTCTAATTTTTTAGAAGAAATGGCCTTTATTATTTCTTTTTTATGGGGTTAATAAATATTAACCAAATTTCATTTAAGAAATGAGAGAATTCAGAATAGCTACGAGAAAGACTAGTCCAATCCATAATGATGTACCGGAAAATACAACATTTTTATTATTTGACCAACCATCAGGAGAAGCAAATACAAGGGGTACACTAATTACTAAGACTGAGGAAGTCGCAATTAATGCAAAAACAGCTAATTGGAAAGCAATAGTCATATTTCTAATCCTCCAAGCTACCATCAAATAAAGTTGACTACATATTTGATCCCTCACTTAAACCAAAATTGTAAAAAAATACAAGAAGTAGGAGGGGTTTAATCATGAATCCATTGATTCTTCTCTTTAATTCAAATTTATTACTTAAACCGCTTTTTTATTTGGATATGGGGGTGAGAAGAGATTATTTACTCTTTATTTCACAAGCGGGTATAGCGGATCCTGTATCCGTGTATACAGTATACAGAGATATATCGAAAAGGAACTTGTATCTGATATCTTTCTAGAGGCTAATAAATCTTTTTATTTTTTATATGGCTATGTTCTATTTGTAGGAGTAAAATAAGGATTAGGCTGTGGAGAGATGGCTGAGTGGTTGATAGCTCCGGTCTTGAAAACCGGTATAGTTCTAGGAACTATCGAGGGTTCGAATCCCTCTCTCTCCTTTTGCTTATTGAATACGTTTGTTTCTTTCATTTTTATTTATTTTTTTTTTCTGTCCCTTATCTTTCTTTCATAAAAAGGAATGAATGGCTCGGCTAGATGGAATAACCGAGCCAGAACAGAAAAAAAGTAGAACAGGTATAAATAAGAAAATCTTAGTTAAGAGGGTTCATGTAAAGAACAGGTTCCAAATCACGATCGATTCCCTTTTCAAAACCTGCTGCAGCAGCTCGGGCTCTTCCTGCATGCCATAAATGGCCCACAAAAAAGAAGAATCCTAGAACAAAATGAGAAGTTGATAACCAACTTCTAGGAGAGACATAATTAACTGCATTGATCTCGGTAGCTACGCCACCCACGGAATTTAAAGAGCCTAAAGGAGCGTGGGTCATATATTCTGCTGAGCGTCGTTCTTGCCAAGGTTGTATGTCTTTTTTCAACCTACTCAAGTCCAAACCGTTGGGGCCCCTTAGAGGTTCTAACCATGGAGCACGAAGGTCCCAAAAACGCATAGTTTCCCCTCCAAAGATAACCTCCCCAGTTGGGGAACGCATTAGATATTTACCTAAACCTGTGGGTCCTTGAGCGGATCCCACATTAGCTCCAAGACGCTGGTCTCTAACTAGAAAAGTAAATGCTTGAGCTTGAGAAGCTTCTGGCCCGGTGGGTCCATAAAACTCACTCGGATAAGCTGTATTATTGAACCATACAAAACAACAAGCGATAAAACCAAAGACAGATAAAGCAGCTAAACTATAAGACAAGTAAGCTTCTCCAGACCATACAAATGCACGGCGAGCCCATGCGAAGGGTTTGGTTAAAATATGCCAAATTCCGCCAAATACACAAATAAAACCCAACCATACATGCCCACCAATTATATCTTCTAAATCATCTACACTAACAATCCACCCTTCTCCACCAAAAGGAGATTTTAGTAAATAACCAAATATAACACTGGGACTAAGGGTCAAATTGGTAATTTTTCTTACATCTCCCCCCCCAGGGGCCCAGGTATCATATACACCGCCAAAATAAAGAGCCTTGAGTACTAGAAGAAAAGCACCTAGACCTAACAAAATTAAGTGAATACCCAAAATTGTAGTCATTTTATTTCTATCTTTCCAGACATAACCAAAGAATGGAAAAGATTCCTCAAGAGTCTCGGGTCCCAGAAGCGCGTGATAAATGCCACCGAAGCCTAAGACTGCGGAGGAAATTAGGTGAAGTACGCCAGATACAAAGTACGGAAAAGTATCTAGAACTTCCCCCCCTGGCCCTACTCCCCAACCTAGAGTAGCTAAGTGTGGAAGTAAAATCAACCCTTGTTCATACATGGGCTTTTCTGGTACGAAATGGGCCACTTCAAATAGGTTCATTGCTCCGGCCCAGAATACGATTAATCCGGCATGAGCTACATGAGCTCCAAGCAGTTTACCGGACAAATTGATAAGTCTGGCATTCCCAGCCCACCAAGCAAAGCCGGTGGTTTCTTGGTCACGACCAGCTAAAACGAAAGTTCCATTAAAGAGCGTTTCCACGTGGTAGAACCTCCTCAGGGAATATAAGATTTTCATGAGGCTGATCCTGAGCTGCCATCCACGCACGAATACCCTCGTTTAAAAGAATATTTTTGGTGTAGAAAGTCTCAAATTCAGGATCTTCCGCTGCACGGATTTCCTGGGAAACAAAGTCATAGGCACGTAAGTTCAGAGCCAAGCCAACTACGCCAATAGCACTCATCCATAAACCGGTGACGGGTACAAATAGCATAAAGAAATGTAACCAACGTTTATTGGAAAAAGCAACACCAAAGATTTGGGACCAAAAGCGGTTAGCAGTGACCATTGAATAAGTTTCTTCAGCTTGAGTTGGGTTAAAAGCACGGAAGGTATTTGCACCATCACCGTCCTCAAATAGAGTGTTTTCTACGGTCGCTCCATGAATAGCGCATAGCAGAGCCGCACCTAATACTCCGGCAACTCCCATCATATGAAATGGGTTCAACGTCCAATTATGAAATCCTTGGAAGAAAAGGATGAATCGAAATATCGCTGCTACGCCAAAACTCGGCGCAAAGAACCAACCAGATTGCCCCAGTGGATAAATAAGGAATACAGAAACAAAAACAGCAATTGGACCAGAGAATGAGATTGCATTATAAGGCCGCAATTGAACAGACCGAGCAAGTTCAAATTGGCGTAACATGAAACCTATTAGTGCAAAAGCCCCGTGGAGAGCTACAAAAGTCCATAGACCGCCTAATTGACACCAACGAGTAAAATCTCCTTGTGCTTCGGGCCCCCATAGTAGCAACAAAGAGTGTGCTAAACTATTGGCAGGGGTAGAAACTGCTGCGGTTAAGAAATTACAACCTTCCAAATAGGAACTAGCCAATCCATGGGTATACCAAGAAGTTACAAAAGTTGTCCCTGTAAACCAACCCCCTAAAGCGAAATAAGCACAAGGAAAGAGCAATAGGCCAGACCATCCTACAAAAACGAAACGGTCCCTTCGTAACCAGTCATCCATAGTATCAAATAGATCATTTTCTTCTTTAGGAATTCTACCAAGGGCTATAGTCATAGTGATCCTCCTATTCAATTACTTCAACCATTTCCGAGCACCTCATATCACTTTCCAAGGCATATGATAGTTTTATTATCTGTGGACGATTTCTTTCTCGTTCAATGCCCTTTTTCAATGGTCTCGAAGAGAGAAATTTCCCATTTTTATCTATGGAGTCACAGTCACAACCGAGGTCGTGGTAAATCCATGAATTTGATTCGATTTGTTTTTCTTATACTATTTATTTGTTTTTCTATATATAGAAATACGAAATAAATAGTATAAGAAAAACAAATCGAATCAAATTCATGGATTTACCACGACCTCGGTTGTGACTGTGACTCCATAGATAAAAATGGGAAATTTCTCTCTTCGAGACCATTGAAAAAGGGCATTGAACGAGAAAGAAATCGTCCACAGATAATAAAACTATCATATGCCTTGGAAAGTGATATGAGGTGCTCGGAAATGGTTGAAGTAATTGAATAGGAGGATCACTATGACTATAGCCCTTGGTAGAATTCCTAAAGAAGAAAATGATCTATTTGATACTATGGATGACTGGTTACGAAGGGACCGTTTCGTTTTTGTAGGATGGTCTGGCCTATTGCTCTTTCCTTGTGCTTATTTCGCTTTAGGGGGTTGGTTTACAGGGACAACTTTTGTAACTTCTTGGTATACCCATGGATTGGCTAGTTCCTATTTGGAAGGTTGTAATTTCTTAACCGCAGCAGTTTCTACCCCTGCCAATAGTTTAGCACACTCTTTGTTGCTACTATGGGGGCCCGAAGCACAAGGAGATTTTACTCGTTGGTGTCAATTAGGCGGTCTATGGACTTTTGTAGCTCTCCACGGGGCTTTTGCACTAATAGGTTTCATGTTACGCCAATTTGAACTTGCTCGGTCTGTTCAATTGCGGCCTTATAATGCAATCTCATTCTCTGGTCCAATTGCTGTTTTTGTTTCTGTATTCCTTATTTATCCACTGGGGCAATCTGGTTGGTTCTTTGCGCCGAGTTTTGGCGTAGCAGCGATATTTCGATTCATCCTTTTCTTCCAAGGATTTCATAATTGGACGTTGAACCCATTTCATATGATGGGAGTTGCCGGAGTATTAGGTGCGGCTCTGCTATGCGCTATTCATGGAGCGACCGTAGAAAACACTCTATTTGAGGACGGTGATGGTGCAAATACCTTCCGTGCTTTTAACCCAACTCAAGCTGAAGAAACTTATTCAATGGTCACTGCTAACCGCTTTTGGTCCCAAATCTTTGGTGTTGCTTTTTCCAATAAACGTTGGTTACATTTCTTTATGCTATTTGTACCCGTCACCGGTTTATGGATGAGTGCTATTGGCGTAGTTGGCTTGGCTCTGAACTTACGTGCCTATGACTTTGTTTCCCAGGAAATCCGTGCAGCGGAAGATCCTGAATTTGAGACTTTCTACACCAAAAATATTCTTTTAAACGAGGGTATTCGTGCGTGGATGGCAGCTCAGGATCAGCCTCATGAAAATCTTATATTCCCTGAGGAGGTTCTACCACGTGGAAACGCTCTTTAATGGAACTTTCGTTTTAGCTGGTCGTGACCAAGAAACCACCGGCTTTGCTTGGTGGGCTGGGAATGCCAGACTTATCAATTTGTCCGGTAAACTGCTTGGAGCTCATGTAGCTCATGCCGGATTAATCGTATTCTGGGCCGGAGCAATGAACCTATTTGAAGTGGCCCATTTCGTACCAGAAAAGCCCATGTATGAACAAGGGTTGATTTTACTTCCACACTTAGCTACTCTAGGTTGGGGAGTAGGGCCAGGGGGGGAAGTTCTAGATACTTTTCCGTACTTTGTATCTGGCGTACTTCACCTAATTTCCTCCGCAGTCTTAGGCTTCGGTGGCATTTATCACGCGCTTCTGGGACCCGAGACTCTTGAGGAATCTTTTCCATTCTTTGGTTATGTCTGGAAAGATAGAAATAAAATGACTACAATTTTGGGTATTCACTTAATTTTGTTAGGTCTAGGTGCTTTTCTTCTAGTACTCAAGGCTCTTTATTTTGGCGGTGTATATGATACCTGGGCCCCTGGGGGGGGAGATGTAAGAAAAATTACCAATTTGACCCTTAGTCCCAGTGTTATATTTGGTTATTTACTAAAATCTCCTTTTGGTGGAGAAGGGTGGATTGTTAGTGTAGATGATTTAGAAGATATAATTGGTGGGCATGTATGGTTGGGTTTTATTTGTGTATTTGGCGGAATTTGGCATATTTTAACCAAACCCTTCGCATGGGCTCGCCGTGCATTTGTATGGTCTGGAGAAGCTTACTTGTCTTATAGTTTAGCTGCTTTATCTGTCTTTGGTTTTATCGCTTGTTGTTTTGTATGGTTCAATAATACAGCTTATCCGAGTGAGTTTTATGGACCCACCGGGCCAGAAGCTTCTCAAGCTCAAGCATTTACTTTTCTAGTTAGAGACCAGCGTCTTGGAGCTAATGTGGGATCCGCTCAAGGACCCACAGGTTTAGGTAAATATCTAATGCGTTCCCCAACTGGGGAGGTTATCTTTGGAGGGGAAACTATGCGTTTTTGGGACCTTCGTGCTCCATGGTTAGAACCTCTAAGGGGCCCCAACGGTTTGGACTTGAGTAGGTTGAAAAAAGACATACAACCTTGGCAAGAACGACGCTCAGCAGAATATATGACCCACGCTCCTTTAGGCTCTTTAAATTCCGTGGGTGGCGTAGCTACCGAGATCAATGCAGTTAATTATGTCTCTCCTAGAAGTTGGTTATCAACTTCTCATTTTGTTCTAGGATTCTTCTTTTTTGTGGGCCATTTATGGCATGCAGGAAGAGCCCGAGCTGCTGCAGCAGGTTTTGAAAAGGGAATCGATCGTGATTTGGAACCTGTTCTTTACATGAACCCTCTTAACTAAGATTTTCTTATTTATACCTGTTCTACTTTTTTTCTGTTCTGGCTCGGTTATTCCATCTAGCCGAGCCATTCATTCCTTTTTATGAAAGAAAGATAAGGGACAGAAAAAAAAAATAAATAAAAATGAAAGAAACAAACGTATTCAATAAGCAAAAGGAGAGAGAGGGATTCGAACCCTCGATAGTTCCTAGAACTATACCGGTTTTCAAGACCGGAGCTATCAACCACTCAGCCATCTCTCCACAGCCTAATCCTTATTTTACTCCTACAAATAGAACATAGCCATATAAAAAATAAAAAGATTTATTAGCCTCTAGAAAGATATCAGATACAAGTTCCTTTTCGATATATCTCTGTATACTGTATACACGGATACAGGATCCGCTATACCCGCTTGTGAAATAAAGAGTAAATAATCTCTTCTCACCCCCATATCCAAATAAAAAAGCGGTTTAAGTAATAAATTTGAATTAAAGAGAAGAATCAATGGATTCATGATTAAACCCCTCCTACTTCTTGTATTTTTTTACAATTTTGGTTTAAGTGAGGGATCAAATATGTAGTCAACTTTATTTGATGGTAGCTTGGAGGATTAGAAATATGACTATTGCTTTCCAATTAGCTGTTTTTGCATTAATTGCGACTTCCTCAGTCTTAGTAATTAGTGTACCCCTTGTATTTGCTTCTCCTGATGGTTGGTCAAATAATAAAAATGTTGTATTTTCCGGTACATCATTATGGATTGGACTAGTCTTTCTCGTAGCTATTCTGAATTCTCTCATTTCTTAAATGAAATTTGGTTAATATTTATTAACCCCATAAAAAAGAAATAATAAAGGCCATTTCTTCTAAAAAATTAGAATAGTGAGACGTATTAAAACGCAATTTGCGTTCCGAATTGCTAGCTCTTCTCTTTCAGTATTATGAAATTCCATTCCCATTAGAATATTCATTGACAGATAATAAAAAAAGGAAAACTCTAATATAATAGAAAATGAAATGAAACGGTCGACCCAGACATAGAAGGTCGACCCAGGCGGATATACGCTATAAAATATATACCGTAGCGAGCGTAGTTCAATGGTAAAATATCTCCTTGCCAAGGAGAAGATACGGGTTCGATTCCCGCCGCTCGCCCGCTTAATTTATCAAAGTACTATGATAAAAAGTTTAGTCTAGTTAACTGTTTAACTACTTATATTAAATTAAGTATTAATTAGGTGTTAGTCTAGTGCCGTATCCCTTACTATCTTACCCTTCCTTTGCATCCCACTCAAAAAAAGAGGGCGCTCCAGAGGCAGAAATAGAACTCGCCAACAGAGCTCCAAAAATTGGGTATTAACTGAGACAAACAACGGGCAAACTTTTTTTAAAGGGAAGGGAGAGGTAGACTGTCCCTTTCGTTTCATTTTTATTTTCTGCAGGGTAGGGAGAGGCCTTGCGCCTTCTTTTTTTGAAGGCAAGTGACTTCGCAAACTGCTCAATTTTGCCCTCTAGGGCCGGGAACTAATGAATAAAAAAGGGTTGGATACGCCCCTCTACCATACATATCTAGAGAAATAGAATAGTCCTTTTATACAGACTGCTAAGTGCGGAGACGGGAATCGAACCCGTGACCTCAAGGTTATGAGCCTCGTGAGCTACCAAACTGCTCTACTCCGCTCTGGAGTACCAGAAACTGGTGGACAAAAAAGGCTTGAATACAAGCCTCTAACATGTCTAGACAAATAGAATACTCCTTTTATACAGAATGGAGCGGGTAGCGGGAATCGAACCCGCATCGTTAGCTTGGAAGGCTAGGGGTTATAGTCGACGTTGGTTGATTATTTTTAACGTCTCTAATTCAAAACCGAACATGAAATTTTGATTTCATTCGGCTCCTTTATGGATATTCTCACCACTTAACATCTATGTCAGCTTTTCTATTTGAATGGAACCAAAGCTCTCCGCTTTCTAGATGATCCTTATAGAGTAGGAGATAGAAATTCTATCTAAATTCATCTAATCTACTTACTTCGTTCCCTAATTTCATTCAAGAGATCCTGAGGAAAAGAATTGGGTTTCCACCGAGCTGAAACAATATGCGGATGGTTCTAGTAAACCAAAACTATCGTTTTTTAGCTATTTGGCTTCCTTATTCCTTATTTTAAGAAGATTTAGTTACGATTGGAAATCAACTTTTTTGTATCTTCATCCATAGATCCTTTACTCATATTTTCAAAATTGGAATACTTAATCCAATGCAAAATTATGCTTCGCGACTCTGTACTCATAATCCTATTTTTATTTTGGATGCAATTTAAATTAGTCTTTGGATACAAATCGCCAGAATGTATATTCTTCCTCAATATGCTATTGAGAGGAAAAGGATTTAATCCTTTATAAGAACTAAAGTTTTCATCGGAATATAAAAATAAAAAACTTAAGGATGCCTTAAGTATATCATTTCAAATTCAGTTATTAATAGAACGAATCACACTTTTACCACTAAACTATACCCGCTACATTGTAGATTATGGTATAAATGGTACCCTTTGTCAAGGATAGCCATTTGACAAGAAGGCTAATTCCCCCTTATTGAATCAGATGGAGAAGGTTCATGACACTGAGCCGTTGGTACTTCTACTTCGATCGCTCGCCTTTACTTTAGGATTTAGATAGCCCCTCTGGTCTGTAAAAAAAATCTTTTCTTACCATGCTAATAGCGCCTGAACCAAATGTATTTATTTTGATTAGGATCCTATTCTACGGTTACGACTACAATAATAATTATTTACTTTGCAAGGACGTAAGTGTGTCAGACTGCTAAATTGTTTTATTATTCCTACAATATAAACTAGGGGATATAGGGGGTAACACTGTCCCTATAAATTCCTTTTTTCCTTTTCTTTTTTGTCCAGAATTGAACAAAAAAGAAATTATGGAAGATGTTTTCTTCCCCCATTAAGTCCGAGCCATAGAGTAAGAGTGAGATGAGTTTTCCAAATTCATCATAGACTTTCCCTATGGCTTGATAGAAGTAAGCAGCAAAGAGTCGTAACTTAAAGAAAAAAACGGACAGGGCCGACAGATTTACCTGATGTAAAGAAGATCCTAAAAGTCTCTGATTAGTCGACTCTCTCCATTTAACACTTTCCTCTCTCTCCTTTTTTCCACTGACTCAATTCTAGTTTATTAGATTCTTGTTTAAAAGAATGCAAAAAGTTCAATAGAACTAAGAACACATAAAAAATAGCATAGAGGATCAAGGCCATTACCAAAAGTTCCTCCCAAGGATCCTATATCCTATTGGGTATCTGTTCCCCGCCTTTTCCCGCTAGGATCGGAAATCTTATATTTTCCATATCCATATACCGTTGAATCCTTGGGGTTCCAGAATCCGCCTATTTTACTAGTCTTCGGAAACGGAAAACCCTGAACCAAGAAGAGTTGGATATGTTATGTAGGGTATGTTTTTTTTTATTAATTTTATTTTGAGCTCTCAAGATATCGATATATACATATACAATCTCTACATAATGTCTCTCTCTCTATCTCTATATATTATATATATAATATGTACATTATGCAGTAGACCCATAATGGGAAATCCAAGTGGCTAATTTTTGAATTAAATAAAAAGCCCTTTTAACTCAGTGGTAGAGTAATGCCATGGTAAGGCATAAGTCATCGGTTCAAATCCGATAAAGGGCTTTTTAAATTAGTGGTAGAGTAATCTCGTGCTAAGACGTAAGTCGTTGGTTCGAATCTGATAGAGTACTTTTCTACTAAATTGATTCACTTTTTTTCTTTGTTTTTGAAACTTTCTCTATATTTTTAGAGAATTTTATGACTTAGTGCGGGATGGATGCATTTTTGGTATGAACACTAAATGAAGCACGGAGAATTAATCTATAACGATCAACTAAAAAAAATCCTAGATGAAAACATAACAGAAAAGTTGGAAAAACTCTTTGCTTTGGATCTATTTATACTTTTCGAGTATATTGACAATTCCAAAAAACTGCTCATACTATGATTATAGTATAATCACGAGCGGTTGTATATGGCCCTATCGTCTAGTGATGCCCCTATCGTCTAGTGGTTCAGGACATCTCTCTTTCAAGGAGGCAGCGGGGATTCGACTTCCCCTGGGGGTAGGGAGTATTATGAAAGGAGGTTAATCATAGATTAGCAAAAACCCTAGAATAAATTCTTCCTGGGTCGATGCCCGAGTGGTTAATGGGGACGGACTGTAAATTCGTTGACAATGTCTACGCTGGTTCAAATCCAGCTCGGCCCAAACCAAAAATCTAGGGCTTCGTGAGTATGAACTAAATCCTTTTGTTTTTCTTCCATAAAATAAAATGTCTGATCTATAGAAATAAAAGATAAAGAAAAAAGGGAAATTTTTTTTTCTAATCCATATCTCTCTCATTCCTTTCTTACAAACAAAAGAGTTTTTCTTATTGAAGGCTGGATTATTATCCATTTTTAGTGATAAAAAATCACGACATACTAGTTATGTCACTCTCACTATACCCACGTATAATATAATATGTGGGTATGTAGTATATGATTCGTCTATTTCTTAGAGTACGAAAGACGAATCGAATCTTCTTATGGTTCTATTTAAGAATGGGTATGCCATACACCCCGCGGGGATTGTAGTTCAATTGGTCAGAGCACCGCCCTGTCAAGGCGGAAGCTGCGGGTTCGAGCCCCGTCAGTCCCGAACTAGGGTTCAATGAATGGAGAAATTGATATTTCCTTTTTCCATGAAAAAAAGGGGCAGGGAGCAAGATCAAATACCCACAGGGCACCCTTACTTCACTTTTTTATTTTGCATCTCTCATTAAAGAGGGAGGGAGGGCATATAGGAATTTTTTTTTCACTACTCCCAATCGATAAAGAAAGACACACATACGATATGTGGATTAGTAGAATTTAGGATATTATATTACTCTATCTTTCTTTATGATGATACCATCCTCATCTTAATTTCCTATTCCACTCTTATGGAATAGAGTACCGGTATTTTACCGGAATCCATACATAAATCGTATTCCCTTTTTATTTCAGACCTCTTTTCCCCATCTCACTTCTACTGCTTATTTGGATGTCTATGTGACCCATAGAAAGTGAAAGTTGGTCATATAATACATACATAATTGTATGTATAACTATAAGAAAAAGGAAGGGAAATTGTATAAGATTAAGAAAGTATAAGATTAAGAAAGCTCGTGGGTTAGAGATATAGAAAAGAAAAAGTAGAAAAGGATTAAAAAAGAGGGAATTCCTAATCCAATCAAAAAACCCATTTTGGTCTTAGTGTGGATAGAGGATCTTCCTATGTTATACTATATAACTCTCATCCGTGAAATATAACTCTCATCCATGAATTGATTTGATAGATCCGATATTCATAATATTGAATTGATTCAGTATTATCAGAATGCAAGCCCTACCCTTGAATTTACAAGATACCCCTTTTTCCTCTCCATGGGATTACATCCCGAGTTATTGTGAAAATAAAAAATAAAGAGGTTATGGAAGTCAATATTCTCGCATTTATTGCTACTGCACTGTTCATTCTAGTTCCTACTTCTTTTTTACTTATTATTTATGTAAAAACAGTCAGCCAAAATAATTAATTGGAATTCCAATTAATCATTGAAGAAATTAAAAAGGGATTAAATAAAAAAAATCCAAGTCTTAAATGAAAGGATCTGGTTGGAATCTTAAAGTGTGGTAGAAAGAACTACATATAGTTTTTTCTACGACACTTTAGATTCTTTCTATTATATTATCTTTGAATCTACATAGAATAGATTAGTAGATTGAAATAGTTAAGTAGTCTAATTCAATTTCTTTTTTCATTGCATCCACTTAATTTCAATCAGGTCAAAATAAAAAAATCTAAGACAATTCTTGACCAAAGAATCCATGGAAGGAAAGAAAAATAATATGAAGAATAGACTATAGTAAAAAGTAAAAGGAAATGGAAAATGTGTGATATGCCGTGAATAGTTCCGTGGAAGAAAGTCTAATTTTCTTATGTATAGAACTTTTTTTAACCATTCGTCATTTCTAGTAGAAATTCTGAATTGGTATAATGGCTCTTTCTTACATTACAACTTACAATACAAGAGTTTCTTACAGGAGTGAAACAAAACTAAAGAAAAAGATTAAAGAATAACGTTTGACAAAATGATTAATGCAAAATGATCCATTAAAGAAAAGAATTGATACAACAATTTGATTACTTAATCAATTAGTAGTATCCCTAGAGTCCACTCCTTCCCCATACTACTAGTGAAAGAGAAAATGTAAAGACTACCATTAAAGCAGCCCAAGCGAGACTTACTATATCCATCTAAATTATGTCTCCTATTTCTATGAAGGGATTATTCTACTATTGATCAATAATCATAGTGGAATCAAGGGTACAGAGTCAAAAAGGGATTCCGCCCTAAGGCCATGGATCAATCAGTTCAAGGAATTTACTCCTAACAAATTCTTATAGGAATTCTGGTAGAATTAGAGAGCATTAAAAATACGAGATACTATAGCCCTTTTTTCCTTAAAAAAGAAAGAGTACGGGAATGATGTCCTGAATAGAAGAAGCGGGAATAGGAAGATTTTTTATTCCTTTTGTTACTCTTTTTTTTTTTTTTAAGCAAAGGACGCCCGAATATACCATAAAATTATCGATAGATAAATATTTATTGGATACCTACCTTACCTAATGTTTATTTTTGACCTAAACCCTGCAGCCTTGCTTTGTATCATTCTATGAAAGAATGAAGAGATTTTATCCATAATACAACTCCTAAATTGATTTTTGATCGACCTATTTAATCTGATTCTCGTTAGAATTAAGTAGTCCTTACTTTAGTGTATGTAGGTAACATAAGATGTACGATAAAAAAATGTATAATAATTAGTAAGTCTTGATATTCTTTCGTGGAGTCCCTTCTTGAATCTTAGATTGAAAAAAAAAAAGAATGCCCCTTAGGGACCTTTCTTTGGATACCAAGATTTCTGACATCTTATCCTCGTATTTTAAAATTATCAAATCGAATCTCAATTAAGAACCAATTCAAATTCATATAATAAAAGAATAAGGAAACACTACCTCACCCCTATTGATAACCATTTTGGCCACTACCGTCAAAACAAACCCTAACCCTAGTTTGAGGATAGAACTATGGTATGGTTTCTCTAAACCCAGTATCGGCAGGCCCAGTTACTCTCTTGCCCGAACTTATGCGAAGTAAAAATTTATCGAATTCGATCAGCACTATAAAAAAAACCTAAGTATTTTATTGATCAGGCGGCACCCAGATTTGAACTGGGGATAAAGGATTTGCAGTCCCCTGCCTTACCGCTTGGCCATGCCGCCAAAAAATCCGATCAAAAATCTAGAAAACAGCAAGTATTCATCCACGTTTTCTTACGAAAAGCCCCTTTTATTTTGAATATAATTCTACTTACTTTTTTCCAATCTTTTTCAAAAAATCTATTCCTGCTTTTTTTGATCCAGTTTCTATTATTCTCCTCGATAGATTCTATCTTAAAACATACATTGTTAACACAATAAAACTTCCCATTTCTTTCTATTGAGATGAAAAAGAAGAAAAAGTGGATTTCTATTCACAGGCTGCAAAATTCAGAATAAATTGGAACCGTTAACTAGAATTCTCTTTTTTTTATTGCAGTAGTGAACTACTCTTAAATCGGTATTATCTCCCCCCCCTTCAATGGCATAATAAAATATTATGGCTTTATGCTTAATCCGTGTATAGGTAAACTTTAGGTCCGAACAGCATTATTATCCAAAGATCCCCTTTATGTACATATCTCTATGGGGAATCATGCTTTAATTTTTCAAAGTATTAAATTAAATATCTTGAATAAAAAAAGGAAATTTGCTCTGATATAGAGTATAACCTGACTATCTTGGCGTACCCAAGTGAAATTACGATAAAAGAAAAGCATGGATATGGGGAGAGGTGGATAACTAGATTGGCATGTACTTAAAAAAGGGACTTACTTTATTTTAGAATTCCACAATGAAATACTGAATTTTCTAGCAATTATACTACTCCGATCCGAAATAAAAAAGAACCCTCAAATTATTTTGAGAAATTAAAGTAAGCACGCTATTCTAAATCGAAGTAAAGTCAAACTTTCTAGTATATTATATTACGGCTTTATTACATTCATAGAAAGGAGATAAAATGAGAAATCTTTGCCATCCAATCTGATTAGAATATCATAACATAAAGTATAAGTGGCAGAATTTTTTTTGTAGGAATGTTTTATCAATTCATTTTCATTTCATTTGTACCCCTGGCAAACTCGAACTTTCGTCCAAATGGTCTCTATTCATATGTATGAAATACATATATGAAATACGTATGTGGAGTTCCCTAGAATTTCATGTGATTCAGTAAACAGAATATAGATTCCATGATTGCTAGATCGATCCATAGGGATTGATGAAGAGTGAGCTGATAATGGAATTTTTCTTTGATAAACAGGAAACTTAAGATTAAGATGCTCCGGAATGGAAACGAGGGAATGTCCACAATACCCGGATTTAGTCAGATCCAATTCGAGGGATTTTGTAGGTTCATTAATCAAGCCTTGGCAGAAGAACTTGACAAGTTTCCAACAATTAAAGATCCAGATCACGAAATTGCATTTCAATTATTTGCGAAAGGATATCAACTGCTAGAACCCTCGATAAAAGAAAGAGATGCTGTGTATGAATCACTCACCTATTCTTCCGAATTATATGTATCTGCGAGATTAATTTTTGGTTTCGATGTGCAAAAGCAAACCATTTCTATCGGAAACATTCCTATAATGAATTCCTTAGGAACCTTTATTATAAATGGAATATACCGAATTGTGATCAATCAAATATTGCTAAGTCCTGGTATTTACTACCGCTCGGAATTAGATCATAAGGGAATTTCTATCTACACTGGCACTATAATATCAGATTGGGGGGGGAGATCGGAATTAGCAATTGATAAAAAAGAAAGGATATGGGCTCGCGTGAGTAGAAAACAAAAGATATCTATTCTAGTTCTATCATCAGCTATGGGTTCGAATCTAAGAGAAATTCTGGATAATGTTTCCTACCCTGAAATTTTCTTGTCTTTCCCGAATGCTAAAGAGAAGAAGAGGATTGAGTCAAAAGAAAAAGCTATTTTGGAGTTTTATCAACAATTTGCTTGTGTAGGTGGGGACCTGGTATTTTCGGAGTCCTTATGCGAGGAATTACAAAAGAAATTTTTTCAACAAAAATGTGAATTAGGAAGGATTGGTCGACGAAATATGAATCGGAGACTTAATCTTGATATTCCTCAGAACAATACATTCTTGTTACCACGAGATGTATTGGCCGCTACGGATCATTTGATTGGAATGAAATTTGGAACGGGTATACTTGACGATGACGATATGAATCACTTGAAAAATAAACGTATTCGTTCGGTTGCGGATCTGTTACAAGATCAATTCGGATTGGCTCTTGGTCGTTTACAACATGCAGTTCAAAAAACTATTCGTAGAGTATTCATACGTCAATCGAAACCGACTCCCCAAACTTTGGTAACTCCAACTTCAACTTCAATTTTATTAATAACTACTTATGAGACCTTTTTTGGCACATACCCGTTATCTCAAGTTTTTGATCAAACGAATCCATTGACACAAACTGTTCATGGGCGAAAAGTGAGTTGTTTAGGTCCTGGAGGGTTGACGGGGAGAACCGCAAGTTTTCGGAGCCGAGATATTCATCCGAGTCACTATGGGCGTATTTGTCCAATTGACACGTCTGAAGGAATCAATGTTGGACTTACTGGATCCTTAACAATTCATGCGAGAATTGATCACTTGTGGGGATCCATAGAGAGTCCGTTTTATGAAATATCTGCTGAGAAAGCAAAAGAAAAAAAAGAGAGACAGGTGGTTTATCTATCACCAAATAGAGATGAATATTATATGATAGCAGCAGGAAATTCTTTGTCCTTGAATCAAGGTATTCAGGAAGAACAGGTTGTTCCGGCTAGATACCGTCAAGAATTCTTGACTATTGCATGGGAACAGATTCATGTTAGAAGTATTTTTCCTTTCCAATATTTTTCTATTGGGGGTTCTCTCATTCCTTTTATTGAGCACAATGATGCGAATCGGGCTTTAATGAGTTCTAATATGCAGCGCCAAGCAGTTCCGCTTTCTCGGTCCGAGAAATGCATTGTTGGAACTGGATTGGAACGCCAAACAGCTCTAGATTCGAGGGTTTCCATTATAGCCGAACGCGAGGGAAAGATCATTTCTACTGATAGTCATAAGATACTTTTATCAAGTAGTGGGAAGACTATAAGTATTCCTTTAGTTAACCACCGTCGCTCTAACAAAAATACTTGTATGCACCAAAAACCCCGGGTTCCACGGGGTAAATCCATTAAAAAAGGACAAATTTTAGCAGAAGGAGCTGCTACAATTGGGGGCGAACTTGCTTTAGGAAAAAACGTATTAGTAGCTTATATGCCATGGGAAGGTTACAATTTTGAAGACGCAGTACTAATTAGCGAACGTTTGGTATATGAAGATATTTATACCTCTTTTCACATCCGGAAATATGAAATTCAGACGGATACGACAAGCCAGGGCTCCGCTGAAAAAATCACTAAAGAAATACCACATCTAGAAGAACATTTACTCCGCAATTTGGACAGAAATGGAGTTGTTAGGTTGGGATCCTGGGTAGAAACTGGTGATATTTTAGTAGGTAAATTAACGCCTCAGATAGCGAGCGAATCATCTTATATCGCGGAAGCTGGATTATTACGGGCCATATTTGGCCTTGAGGTTTCCACTTCAAAAGAAACTTCTCTGAAATTACCTATAGGTGGAAGAGGGCGCGTTATCGATGTGAAATGGATCCAAAGGGACCCGCTCGACATAATGGTTCGTGTATATATTTTACAGAAACGTGAAATCAAAGTTGGGGATAAAGTAGCCGGAAGACATGGGAATAAAGGGATCATTTCCAAAATTTTGCCTAGGCAAGATATGCCCTATTTGCAAGATGGAACACCCGTTGATATGGTCTTCAATCCCTTAGGAGTACCCTCCCGAATGAATGTGGGACAAATATTTGAAAGCTCGCTCGGATTAGCGGGGGATCTGCTAAAGAAACATTATAGAATAGCACCCTTTGATGAGAGATATGAGCAAGAGGCTTCAAGAAAACTTGTGTTTTCAGAATTATATGAAGCCAGTAAAGAAACAAAAAATCCATGGGTATTTGAACCCGAGTACCCGGGAAAAAGCAGAATATTTGATGGAAGAACAGGCGACCCCTTTGAGCAACCTGTTCTAATAGGGAAGTCCTATATCTTAAAATTAATTCATCAAGTTGATGAGAAAATTCATGGGCGTTCTACTGGGCCCTACTCACTTGTTACACAACAACCGGTTAGAGGAAGAGCCAAGCAAGGGGGACAACGAGTAGGAGAAATGGAAGTTTGGGCTTTAGAAGGATTTGGTGTTGCTCATATTTTACAAGAGATACTTACTTATAAATCTGACCATCTTATAGCTCGCCAAGAAATACTTAATGCTACGATCTGGGGAAAAAGAATACCTAATCATGAGGATCCTCCAGAATCTTTTCGAGTGCTCGTTCGAGAACTACGATCTTTGGCTCTAGAACTGAATCATTTCCTTGTATCTGAAAAGAACTTCCAGGTTAATAGGGAGGAAGTTTGATCGGAATAAATATAAATTCTTTTCTTATTTCTATTTTATGATTGACCAATATAAACATCAACAACTTCAAATTGGACTCGTTTCCCCTCAACAAATAAAGGCTTGGGCTAACAAAAACCTACCTAATGGAGAAGTCGTTGGCGAAGTCACAAGGCCCTCTACTTTTCATTATAAAACCGATAAACCAGAAAAAGATGGATTGTTTTGCGAAAGAATCTTTGGACCCATAAAAAGCGGGATTTGCGCTTGTGGCAATTCTCGAGCGAGCGGAGCTGAAAACGAAGACGAAAGATTTTGCCAAAAATGCGGGGTCGAATTTGTGGATTCTCGGATACGAAGATATCAAATGGGATACATCAAACTCGCATGTCCCGTGACTCATGTGTGGTATTTGAAAGGTCTTCCTAGTTATATCGCGAATCTTTTAGATAAACCTCTTAAGAAGTTGGAGGGCCTAGTATACGGCGATTTCTCTTTTGCTAGGCCCAGCACTAAAAAACCCACTTTTTTACGATTACGAGGTTTATTCGAAGAGGAAATTGCATCCTGTAACCACAGCATTTCTCCCTTTTTTTCTACCCCAGGCTTTGCAACATTTCGAAATCGGGAAATTGCGACAGGAGCAGGTGCTATTAGAGAACAATTAGCAGATTTGGATTTGCGAATTATTATAGAGAATTCTTTGGTCGAATGGAAGGAATTAGAAGACGAGGGGTATAGTGGAGATGAGTGGGAAGATAGAAAAAGACGAATAAGAAAAGTTTTTTTGATTAGACGCATGCAATTGGCGAAACATTTTATTCAAACAAATGTAGAACCAGAATGGATGGTTTTGTGCTTATTACCGGTTCTTCCTCCCGAATTGAGACCTATTGTTTATAGGTCTGGAGATAAAGTAGTGACTTCAGACATTAATGAACTTTATAAGAGAGTTATCCGTCGGAACAACAATCTTGCCTATCTATTAAAAAGAAGTGAATTAGCGCCAGCAGATTTAGTAATGTGCCAGGAAAAATTGGTACAAGAAGCCGTGGATACACTTCTTGATAGTGGGTCCCGCGGGCAACCGACGAGGGATGGTCACAATAAAGTATACAAATCACTTTCAGATGTAATTGAAGGTAAAGAGGGAAGGTTTCGCGAGACTCTGCTTGGGAAACGGGTCGATTACTCGGGGCGTTCTGTCATTGTTGTGGGTCCTTCGCTTTCATTACATCAATGTGGATTACCTCTAGAGATAGCAATAAAGCTTTTTCAGCTATTTGTAATTCGCGATTTAATCACGAAACGCGCCACTTCTAATGTAAGGATTGCTAAAAGGAAAATTTGGGAAAAAGAACCCATTGTATGGGAAATACTTCAAGAAGTTATGCGGGGACATCCTGTACTGTTAAATAGAGCACCTACCCTGCATAGATTAGGCATACAGGCCTTTCAACCCACTTTAGTAGAGGGGCGTACTATTTCTTTACACCCATTAGTGTGTAAGGGTTTCAATGCGGACTTTGATGGAGATCAAATGGCTGTTCATCTACCTTTATCCTTGGAAGCTCAGGCAGAAGCCCGTTTACTTATGTTTTCTCATATGAATCTCTTATCTCCCGCTATTGGGGATCCTATTTGCGTACCAACCCAAGACATGCTTATCGGGCTTTATGTATTAACGATTGGAAAGCGTCGAGGTATTTGTGCAAATAGATATAATAGTTGCAGAAACTACCCAAATCTAAAAGTAAATTACAATAATAATAATAATTTTAAATATAGGAAAGATAAAGAACCCCATTTTTCTAGTTCTTATGATGCACTGGGAGCTTATAGACAAAAACTAATCAGTTTAGATAGTCCCTTGTGGCTACGATGGAACCTGGATCAACGCGTCATTGGGTCAAGAGAAGTTCCGATTGAAGTTCAATATGAATCTTTGGGGACTTATCATGAGATTTATGCCCACTATCTAATAATGGGAAATAGAAAAAAAGAAATTCGTTCGATATACATTCGAACCACTCTTGGTCATATTTCTTTTTATAGAGAAATAGAGGAAGCCATACAAGGATTTAGTCAGGCCTATTCATACACTACCTAAACAAGAAAGTTAGATTCGGCGATGCCCCTCCCCTTTCGGGGGGCATTCCGATTTCCCTAGTATCATCATTATTTGCCACGCGAATCCAGATTGAGATTGAGGCAATTAAGTTAATTAAATTTTCGAATCACTGACTCAGGCCCATTGTCGAATCCTACTCAGCAATTGTCGAATCCTACTCAGCCGAAAAGGGGGTACTTATGTATGGCGGAACGGGCCAATCTGGTCTTTCATAATAAAGAGATAGACGGAACTGGTATGAAACGACTTATTAGCAGATTAATAGATCATTTTGGAATGGGATATACATCCCATATACTGGATCAACTAAAGACTCTGGGCTTCCATCAAGCCACTACTACATCGATTTCGTTAGGAATCGAGGATCTTTTAACAATACCCTCTAAGGGATGGTTAGTCCAAGACGCGGAACAACAGAGTTTTCTTTTGGAGAAACACTATTATTATGGGGCTGTACACGCGGTAGAAAAATTACGCCAATCTGTTGAGATATGGTATGCGACAAGTGAATATTTGAAACAAGAAATGAATTCAAATTTTCGGATAACGGATCCTTCTAATCCAGTCTATCTAATGTCTTTTTCAGGAGCCAGAGGAAATGCATCTCAAGTACACCAATTAGTAGGTATGAGAGGATTAATGTCGGACCCTCAAGGACAAATGATTGATTTACCTATTCAAAGCAATTTACGCGAGGGACTTTCTTTGACAGAATATATAATTTCCTGCTATGGAGCCCGCAAAGGGGTTGTAGATACTGCTGTGCGAACAGCAGATGCTGGATATCTTACACGTAGACTTGTTGAAGTAGTTCAACATATTATTGTGCGTAGAAGAGATTGTGGTACTATCCGAGGTATTTCTGTAAGTCCTCAAAATGGGATGACGGAAAAACTTTTTGTCCAAACACTAATTGGTCGTGTATTAGCAGACGATATATATATCGGTTCACGATGCATTGCCGCGCGAAATCAAGATATTGGAATTGGATTAGTCAATCGATTCATAACTGCCTTTCGAGCACAACCATTTCGAGCACAACCAATATATATTAGAACCCCCTTTACTTGCCGAAGCACTTCTTGGATCTGTCAATTATGCTATGGCCGGAGTCCTACTCATAGTGATCTGGTCGAATTGGGAGAAGCCGTAGGTATTATTGCAGGTCAATCAATTGGGGAGCCAGGGACTCAACTAACATTAAGAACTTTTCATACTGGCGGAGTATTCACAGGGGGTACTGCCGACCTTGTACGATCCCCTTCGAATGGAAAAATAAAATTCAATGAGAATTTGGTTCACCCCACACGTACCCGTCATGGGCAGCCTGCTTTTCTATGTTATATAGACTTGCATGTAACTATTCAGAGTCAAGATATTCTATATAGTGTGAATATTCCCTCAAAAAGCTTGATTCTAGTGCAAAATGATCAATATGTAAAATCCGAACAAGTAATTGCGGAGATTCGTGCCGGAACGTCCACTTTACATTTTAAAGAAAGGGTACAAAAGCATATTTATTCTGAATCAGACGGCGAAATGCACTGGAGTACTGATGTTTACCATGCGCCCGAATATCAATATGGTAATCTTCGCCGATTACCAAAAACAAGCCATTTATGGATATTGTCAGTAAGTATGTGCAGATCCAGTATAGCGTCTTTTTCACTCCACAAGGATCAAGATCAAATGAATACTTATGGTAAAAAAGATAGGGAAATTCTTGATTATTCAACGTCGGATCGAATCATGTCCAATGGCCATTGGAATTTTATCTATCCTTCTATTTTTCAAGATAATTCAGATTTGTTGGCGAAAAAGCGAAGAAATAGGTTCGTCATTCCATTACAATATCATCAAGAACAAGAGAAAGAACTAATATCCTGTTTTGGGATTTCGATTGAAATCCCCCTTATGGGTGTTTTACGTAGAAATACTATTTTTGCTTATTTTGACGATCCCCGATACAGAAAAGATAAAAAGGGTTCAGGAATTGTTAAATTTAGATATAGGACCCTAGAAGAAGAATATAGGACTCGAGCGGAAGACTCAGAAGAGGAATATGAGACCCTAGAAGACGAATACAGGACCCGAGAGGACGAATATGAATATGAAACCCTAGAAGAATCTAAATATGGAATCCTAGAAGACGAATACGAATATGAAACCCTAGAAGACGAATATGGGAGCCCAGAAAACGAATATGGGAACCCAGAGAACGAATATAGGACTTTAGAGAAAGACTCAGAAGAGGAATATGGGAGCCCAGAGAGCAAATATAGGACCCAAGAGGACGAATATGGAACTCTAGAGGAAGACTCAGAAGACGAATATGGCAGCCCCGGGGAAAGCGCAGAGGAAAAATATGGTACTTTAGAGGAAGACTCAGAAGAAGATTCAGAGGACGAATACGAGAGCCCAGAGGAAGATTCCATCTTAAAAAAAGAGGGTTTGATTGAGCATCGAGGAACAAAAGAATTTAGTCTAAAATACCAAAAAGAAGTAGATCGGTTTTTTTTCATTCTTCAAGAACTTCATATCTTGCCGAGATCTTCATCCCTAAAGATACTTGACAATAGTATTATTGGAGTGAATACACAACTCACAAAAAATACAAGAAGTCGACTAGGCGGACTGGTCCGAGTGAAGAGAAAAAAAAGCCATACGGAACTCAAAATATTTTCCGGAGATATTCATTTTCCTGAAGAGGCGGATAAGATATTAGGTGGCTGTTTGATACCGCCAGAAAGACAAAAAAAAGATTCTAAGGAATCAAAAAAAAGGAAAAATTGGGTCTATGTTCAACGGAAAAAAATTCTCAAGAGCAAGGAAAAGTATTTTGTTTCCGTTCGCCCTACAGTGGCATATGAAATGGACGAAGGAAGAAATTTAGCAACACTTTTCCCGCAGGATCTCTTGCAAGAAGAAAATAATCTCCAAATTCGACTTGTCAATTTTATTTCTCATGAAAATAGCAAGTTAACTCAAAGAATTTATCACACAAATAGTCAATTTGTTAGAACTTGCTTAGTAGTGAATTGGGAACAAGAAGAAAAAGAAAAGGCTGGTGCTTCCCTTGTTGAGGTAAGAGCAAATGATCTTATTCGCGATTTCCTAAGAATTGAGTTAGTCAAGTCCACTATTTCGTATACACGAAAAAGGTATGGTAGGACAAGTGCAGGACCGATTCCCCATAATAGGTTAGATCGCGCCAATATCAATTCTTTTTATTCCAAGGCGAAGATTGAATCACTTAGCCAACATCCAGAAGCTATTGGCACTTTGTTGAATCGAAATAAAGAATACCACTCTTTGATGATTTTGTCGGCATCCAACTGTTCTCGAATTGGTTTATTCAAGAATTCAAAACATCCCAATGCGATAAAAGAATGGAATCCTAGAATTCCTATTCGAGAAATTTTTGGGCCCTTAGGCGCTATTGTAGCTAGTATATCGCATTTTTCTTCATCTTACTATTTACTAACGCATAATAAAATCCTGTTAAAAAAATATTTGTTCGTTGACAATTTAAAACAAACCTTCCAAGTACTTCAAGAACTTAAATACTCTTTAATAGATGAAAATAAAAGGATTTCTAATTTCGATAGTAACATAATGTTGGATCCATTCCTTTTGAATTGTCACTTTGTCCATCATGATTCTTGGGAAGAGACATTGGCAATAATTCACCTTGGACAATTTATTTGTGAAAATGTATGTCTATTTAAATCGCACATAAAAAAATCCGGTCAAATTTTCATTGTAAATATGAATTCCTTTGTTATAAGAGCAGCTAAACCTTATTTGGCCACTACAGGAGCAACTGTTAATGGTCATTATGGAGAAATCCTTTACAAGGGAGATAGGTTAGTTACGTTTATATATGAAAAATCGAGATCTAGTGACATAACGCAAGGTCTTCCAAAAGTGGAACAAATCTTTGAAGCGCGTTCAATTGATTCATTATCCCCGAATCTCGAAAGGAGAATTGAGGATTGGAATGAGCGTATACCAAGAATTCTTGGGGTCCCTTGGGGATTCTTGATTGGAGCTGAGCTAACCATAGCCCAAAGTCGTATCTCTTTGGTTAATAAAATCCAAAAGGTTTATCGATCCCAAGGGGTACAGATCCATAATAGACATATAGAGATTATTATACGCCAAGTAACATCAAAAGTGCGGGTTTCCGAAGATGGAATGTCTAATGTTTTTTCGCCTGGGGAATTAATCGGACTATTGCGAGCGGAACGAGCAGGACGAGCTTTGGATGAATCGATCTATTATCGGGCAATCTTATTGGGAATAACAAGGGCTTCCCTGAATACCCAAAGTTTCATATCTGAAGCAAGTTTTCAAGAAACTGCTCGAGTTTTAGCAAAAGCTGCCCTACGAGGTCGCATTGATTGGTTGAAAGGCTTGAAAGAAAACGTAGTTCTGGGGGGGATTATACCTGTTGGTACCGGATTCCAAAAATTTGTGCATCGTTCCCCACAAGACAAGAACCTTTATTTCGAAATAAAAAAAAAAAATCTATTCGCGTCGGAAATGAGAGATTTTTTGTTTCTCCATACAGAATTAGTTTCTTCAGATTCTGACGTAACAAACAATTTTTATGAGACATAAGAACCCCCATAAAAATATTTTTTACTTTACTAGACTTTGAACTTAGAACACTAACAGGTCAAATTTTAGATTTTTAAGATTTTTATTTTAATAAGTAAAACAAGTCAGTTAATTCATTAAGGTGGTTATGTTTATACCATGTATCAATGGCCAACTCTTATCTTAGTACAAGGTTCTCTCGGAACAATTATTATTTATTTCAAGCTATTTCGGATCTTTCTTAATCTTCAAAAAGAACTAAATTCCGTAATGGAATGGTAGGATTAAAAAAAAGGAAGTGTGGAAAAAATGACAAGAAGATATTGGAACATTAATTTGAAAGAGATGATAGAAGCAGGAGTTCATTTTGGTCATGGTATTAAGAAATGGAATCCTAAAATGGCCCCTTACATTTCGGCAAAGCGTAAAGGTACTCATATTATAAATCTCGCTAGAACGGCTCGTTTTTTATCAGAAGCTTGTGATTTAGTTTTTGATGCAGCAAGTCAGGGAAAAAGTTTCTTAATTGTTGGTACCAAAAAAGAGCAACAGATTTAGTAGCATCAGCTGCAATAAGGGCTCGTTGTCATTATGTTAATAAAAAGTGGTTCAGTGGTATGTTAACGAATTGGTCGATTACGAAAACTAGACTTTCTCAATTTAGAGACTTAAGAGCAGAAGAAAAAATGGGAAAATTCCACCATCTCCCAAAAAGAGATGTGGCAATCTTGAAGAGAAAATTATCTACTTTGCAAAGGTATCTCGGCGGGATCAAATATATGACGAGATTGCCAGACATTGTGATCGTCCTTGATCAGCAAAAAGAGTATATAGCTCTTCGGGAATGTGCCATTTTGGGGATTCCTACTATTTCTTTAGTCGATACAAATTGTGACCCGGATCTCGCGAATATATCGATTCCAGCCAACGATGACACTATGACTTCAATTCGATTGATTCTTAACAAATTAGTATTTTCAATTTGTGAGGGCCGTTCTCTCTATATAAGAAATCGTTGATTAAGAATATATAGTGAATTCTTGGGCAACTGCGTAAATTTATGGAATCACTTACTTTACTATATCTTTTTTTTTGCATAGAATTTTTTTTGCATAGAAAAAAGAAGGGGAATATTGATATATATTAGAGGGTATTGATATATATTATGATCTGATGTGCTTTCTTGGTATCCTAAATATAAGATTAATACTTCAAGTTGCTGAGTTGAGAAAGAGATGGTTGAATCAAAAGAATTCCTTTTTTGAAGTTCAATTTTTATCAGAGGACAATATGAATATTATACCTTGTTCCATTAAAACACTCAAGGGGTTATACGATATATCGGGTGTAGAAGTAGGCCAACACTTCTATTGGCAAATAGGAGGTTTCCAAATTCATGCCCAAGTACTCATCACTTCTTGGGTCGTAATTACTATCTTGCTAGGTTCAGTTGTCATAGCTGTTCGGAATCCACAAACCATCCCGACCGACGGTCAGAATTTTTTTGAATATGTCCTTGAGTTTATTCGAGACTTGAGCAAAACTCAGATTGGAGAAGAATATGGTCCCTGGGTTCCCTTTATTGGAACTATGTTCCTTTTTATTTTTGTTTCGAATTGGTCGGGTGCTCTTTTACCTTGGAAAATTATAGAGTTACCCCATGGGGAATTAGCAGCGCCCACGAATGATATAAATACTACTGTTGCTTTAGCTTTACTCACGTCAGCGGCATATTTTTATGCTGGTCTTAGCAAAAAAGGATTGAGCTATTTCGAGAAATATATTAAACCAACTCCAATCCTTTTACCAATTAACATCCTAGAAGATTTCACAAAACCATTATCGCTTAGCTTTCGACTTTTCGGGAATATATTGGCGGATGAATTAGTCGTTGTTGTTCTTGTTTCTTTAGTCCCCTTAGTAATCCCTA
>NW_028260368.1:13281978-13315092 GCF_056163025.1 Triticum urartu | reverse complement strand
CTATAGAATCAAAATAGAATTAGTCCCGTCTCATTATGACCGAAAGGGGCTGGTATTTTTCCAAGAAATCTCTAGCCAACCTTCCCACAAGAGGTTTTTCTTAACACCAATGAATTCTATTATGCTAGAGGAAAACGATAGCTCCAATAATTTCTTTGTTCTCAACGCCTCCTATTTAGAGGAATTAGCTACTTCAACGATCTTTGATGGTTATAGGGGTATCCAAAGTACAAACCTGATGGTTGTTTGTTATCCCAACCATTCTTCCCAGCCCTGATACGATCAGGAAAGGGGTAATTTCTAACAAAGTTTTTCTCTTGTTGATTCCTATTTCTAGGTGTAGTGCTTTTCTCCCCTATGCTGCCTACGGATACTAATAGAGTAGGATTGGCCTGTAATCCATACCATACCATATCCTGTAGGTGTAACCTTTCGCTCAATACTCAAATCTACAATTGAAGTATCTGAAGCCGCATCAATCGAGGATACACGACGGAAGGAATTGTTAGTTCGCCTCACCTTCCCGAAGCGTGGTTTGTTTGCTTTACAAATTTGGTTCTCTCTATGCCAACCCCCTCTCTTTTTCGTAAGACTGAGGTATAGGTAGGGCTAAAAAAAAGCAAAAAAAAGAGTCAAATCGCACCATCTCTATAATAAGTAAATGCCTTTTTTTCTCCTGAGGTTGTCGGAATTATTCGCAATAAAATATTGGCTACAATTGAGGAGGTCTTATCAATGAAATTTCCATTTCCACGGGATCTAGGCATAATTCCCAACCCATTCTATATAGAATTGTTTTCATTCCTTCACAAAATAACATAAAAACAAACACATTCGATTCTTATAATTATAAATAGATTGATCCCATATGCTCTACTCTAAATCCATATGCTTTAAATGGATAAGAGAGATATGGATTTTCCGCTCAGCTCAAATGTATCCTTTTCCTTCTGCTTGGACACGAAGAGATATGAAATATTTGACTAAGACTGGATTTCATTCCACTTTCCTATTTCTGAACAACAACTTATGTTATCAACTATTTCGTGTTTTCAAAGTTATTAATTGTCTCATACCCTATTTTTGATTTCGATAGTATGGTGTAGCGTATCTTATGCAAACGGAATTCTAAGGTTTCTTTATTTTATTATGCAATAAGAAGAATTCTTCCATTTTCTTTTTCTTTAGTTGCGGGAAAACCCAAATTAAAACTTTTATTTTATAGCGAGCGCAATTTCTAGTAAAAAATCCTGTATCCTTCCACTTAGATCAAAAGGAATTTTTCCAATAGAACTATGGAACCCCGAGTGGTTGCGGTTGTACCTGTACTGCAGAATAAGAAAACTCGCTATTCACTCAGTTTATTTTCCATAATAAGTTATGTAGGAGAGATGGCCGAAGCGGTTCAAGGCGTAGCATTGGAACTGCTATGTAGACTTTTGTTTACCGAGGGTTCGAATCCCTCTCTTTCGTTTTTCTTAATTCATCAACGTTAAGGATCACAATGTATCAAATCAAATAACAATTTTTCCAGCAATAATATAATATCTTATATTATCTTATTTTGATTTAATAGAAATTAGAAATTCTCTATAGCAAATTACTGTGGTATGTAAAATACACATAGAGGAAAAAAGAAAAAAGGATCCTAATCCTAGGGTTAATCAATTTTAGCTAGTTGATGGGAAAATACAAATTAATGGTAATGGTCTTAGGGCGATTTAGGTTCGGGGAAAGGGGAAGGGGAAGAAAATTCTATGAACCTTTCCTTTTTTCGTTAAGTTCAAGTCTGACGAGAGTAATATTCTACAACTAACACTCATTTATTTTGAGACCGACCCACTTCCTATCTAGGATTTTATTTACTAGTCCTTTATATTCCAACGTGTCAATCGCCAAATGCTTTGGCAATTTCCCCGGGTCCGATGAAGCAATATAATTTTGAACCAGACCTTTTGATCTTTGGTTATCTTTCGTAGTAATAATATCTCGGGTTTGCAACGAAAACTTGGTATATTGACTATACGACCATTAACTAAAATATGTCTATGGTTGACTAATTGGCGGGCCCCAGGAATGGTTGAAGCCATACCCAATCGAAAAGGATATTATCCAAACGCATTTCAAGTAATTGTAGTAAAACCTGGCCTGTTGACCTTTTTGCTTTTCCAGCGATATGTACATATCTAAGTAATTGTCGTTCTGTCAGACCATAATGAAAACGCAATTTCTGTTTTTCTTGAAGACGAATACGATATTGCTCCTTTTTCCCAGAATTGAATTTTTTTTTAAGATTACTTCCGGATTTAGGTGTTTTTCTAGTGAGTCCTGGTAAAGCTCCCAGACGGCGTATTTTTTTTAAACGAGGTCCTCGATAACGGGACATGAAGACTCCTTTTTTTATTTTATTGAAATTTCATTTACACAATTAATTTCATTGTATTTACATTACAGAATACATCGAAATTAAAACTGAATTAAACTACAGGATAAACAGAGTAAAATCAACTAAAGTACCCCAAAAAATGGAATTTCATCAAAATCTTTTTTTTTTGTATATATATTATTTATTTTATTGTTTTGTATCTAGCAAAATTGTAAGGTAAAAAACATAAAGATCCTGGATTCTCCATTTAATTCGGAAAAAAAGAGATTCTTGTTCGTAGAACATCGATAGAGAAAAAAAAGCCGACTATCGGATTTGAACCGATGACCCTCGCATTACAAATGCGATGCTCTAACCTCTGAGCTAAGTGGGCTTACATAACGGAAATAGTGTAACAAATAGAAATAGGTATAGTATAGGAAATCCGTAAAATCTCAGATATTAGTTATTAATCTTAGCTATTAACTAGTTCTAAATTTGAAGTTATACTTATAAAAATAAAAAAATACTAAAACTTCTTAAAGATAAAGTTAGCTTGATATGCTTAACTATAGGATATTAAAAAATAAAATTATAGAATTTATTGGTATTTTCATTCGATCATTATAGACTTTATTATTTGTTAATAATTTGAGGATTAATATTTCACTAAGGGGAACATAGAGTCAGAGTAAATAAAATTGCTAATTCTGATTAGAAAAAAAGAATAAATATCAAGCGTTATAGTATAATTTTGAATACTATAAAAAAGTAAGACGGGAGGTGGGGGAGATAAAAACTTTTGGATATATTGATTCGGATTGAATTGCAAATACATCAAGGATAGAATCAATTCAATTCTGAATTGCAATAAGCAAGCGAGGTCTCTCAAATAGAGTCGAACTGAACTGCTAGACTACGTTGAGTGATGAACTCAATGATTCAAAAAAAAAACTAAGAGATGGATGAAATTACACAAGGAATCCTGGTCTCAAAGAAGAGGGAAATGGGGATATGGCGAAATCGGTAGACGCTACGGACTTGATTGTATTGAGCCTTGGTATGGAAACCTGCTAAGTGGTAACTTCCAAATTCAGAGAAACCCTGGAATTAAAAAAGGGCAATCCTGAGCCAAATCCGTGTTTTGAGAAAACAAGGGGTTCTCGAACTAGAATACAAAGGAAAAGGATAGGTGCAGAGACTCAATGGAAGCTGTTCTAACGAATCGAGTTAATTACGTTGTGTTGTTAGTGGAATTCCTTCTAGTTCTAAATTAGAGAAAGAGGGGTTTTATACCTTATACATTTAATAAACACGTATAGATACTGACATAGCAAACGATTAATCACAGAACTCATATTATATTCTAATTATAATATAGGTTCTTTATCTTTTTTAAAAATGAAATTAGAAATGATAATGATTATGAAATAAAAAACTCATATCATAATTTTTTTTTTTCATTATTGTGAATCCACTCCAATCGAATATTGAATAATCAAATTCTTCAATTAAAATTCAAAGTTTTCGAGATCTTTAAAAAAGTGGATTAATCGGACGAGGACAAAGAGAGAGTCCCATTCTACATGTCAATACTGACAACAATGAAATTTCTAGTAAAAGGAAAATCCGTCGACTTTATAAGTTGTGAGGGTTCAAGTCCCTCTATCCCCAAATCCTCTTTTATTCCCTAACTATACTATATTATTATTATTTATCCTCTTTTTTTTTTTCTTTTTATCAATGCACTTTTTTTTCTTTTTATCAATGCAATGGGTTTAAGATTCATTAGCTTTCTCATTCTACTCTTTCACAAAGGAATGCGAAGAGAACTCAATGGATCTTATCCTATTCATTGAATAGATTTCTTTTTTATTAGAGTATCGGCAAGAAATCTTGGTTATTCACTCTATTTTTAAGTTTTATTTAAGTAAACCATGCACAATGCATAGGACTACCCCCCCCATTTTCAAATTTAAAATTTGAAATACTTTAATTAATTTTTAGTCCTTTTAATTGACATAGATACAAATACTCTACTAGGATGATGCACAAGAAAAGGTCAGGATAGCTCAGTTGGTAGAGCAGAGGACTGAAAATCCTCGTGTCACCAGTTCAAATCTGGTTCCTGGCAGAGAAAAAAAAAAAAAAGATCCACCGAATAGGTATTGATCCAAATACCTCGAGATGGATTGTGATACATATTCATTAATAATATTTATTCATCTAAGTGGATAAATCTATAATATAAATATAGAGGCACTTCTTTTTCTTTTTAAAGAAGTTTTAAAATATATCTTTTCTTTATGATAAAGAAGGGGGTGAGATTCCCCTTTATTTTTTTGCGTTTCTTAATTTTGTATTCCGCTATTCCGACGAATATTTTTTTAGTCTTGCTTATCTTTATCTTATCTTATTTTCCTAGTTGTGCTAAGTAATGTGCGCGGTACAAAGTTCCTGGTAGAGAACTTCTTTGAGTCATCCTATTTTTCTGTTCATATGAAGGAAATTAATATGCGATTTTCAAAATAGGGGAATCCAAATGAAACCCTTTTTTTGCTCAGTCTATCTGGAATGCTTTTGTATAATTAGGAATTAATTATAAATAGGTATTCCGTTTCATCTAGGAAAAGAACCTAAAAATATTCCTTGACTTGAATAAAATCTGGAGTTGTGTTGTATAAGTGAGCATGAATTTCTTATCATTCAATGAGCATCTTGTATTTCATAAAAATTGGGGGTTATATAATCCTTACGTAAGGGCCAGCCTATCCAACTTTCAGGCATTAGGATACGTTTAAGGCGCGGATGATTATCATAAGAGATTCCCACCATATCATAAGATTCGCGTTCTTGAAAATCGGCACTTCTCCAAATCCAGAAGACAGACGGAATTCTAGGATTATCCTTTTGGGCAAAGACTTTTATGCAGACTTCTTCTGGATTATCTATACCATATTGTATTCTCGTAAGATGATACACGCTAGCTAAAGATCCACCGGGTGCTACATCATAAGCACATTGGGAGCGTAAATAATTGTAACCATATACATATAAAATGACAGCAATGGAATCCCAATCCCCTGCTTTTATTTGTAAAGTCTCTATTCCTCGGTGATCAAAGCCCAAAGATCTATGAACCACCTCATGTTTGACTAGCCAATTAGATAACCAACCCTGCTGCATTGTCTTCATCTCTCCCTCTTTGTATAAATATTTCACATTTCGGATGCAAGTTTGAAAGATTGCCCTGCTTTTTATTTTTCTACACAAAAGAGCCCCTCTCCTAATTCACTAATTTGTAGGAAGGTACTGAACTTTTGGATTTGAAAAAAGTTTCAGAAGATATATCTAATGTAGATGGTGATTGATAGAGCAATTCTTGCTCATAAGTTCCTGTATGAGTACTGCGCCTAACATAAAGCTTGTGACTGGTAGTAAAACATCTATTTTTATTTTGAGATAGAGTTTGATCCTCAACTATTTCTCGCGATATCTTCTTACGAAGTTTTGTTAGGGCATCTATAACTGCCTCCGGTTTAGGTGGGCAGCCCGGCAAGTAGACATCCACAGGAATTAACTTATCAACTCCCCGAACAGTACTATAGGAATCCGTACTGAACATTCCCCCTGTAATAGTACAGGCTCCCATAGCAATGACGTATTTTGGTTCAGGCATTTGCTCGTATAATCTCACTAAAGAGGGAGCCATTTTCATTGTTACCGTACCGGCTGTTAAAATTAGGTCTGCTTGCCTAGGACTTGATCTTGGTACCAATCCATAACGATCAAAGTCGAATCGTGAGCCTATTAATGAAGCAAATTCAATGAAACAACAACTGGTACCGTATAGAAGGGGCCATAAACTGGAGAGTCTTGACCAATTCGAAAGATCATTTGGTGTAGTTGAAATAACAGAATTGGAACTTGTTTGGTCAAGTAAGGGAAACTCAATCAAATTCATAACTGTCTCAATAGAATCTTTTCCTTCTTTTTTTTTGTCTAAATATTCAGTTAAGACCATTCCAAGGCTCCTTTTCGCCATGCATAAACTAAACCAACAACTAAGATAAGCACGAAAATCAAAGCTTCGATAAAAACGGATACACCCAATACGTCGAAACTCATTGCCCAAGGGTATAGAAAGACGGTTTCCACATCAAAAACAACAAAAACGAGCGCAAACATATAATAGCGTATTCGGAATTGTACCCAAGCCCCTCCCATGGGTTCTATACCCGATTCATAACTAGAAAGCTTCTCTGGTCCTTCACTAACCGGGGCTAAAAGTCCTGAAATCGAAAATGCCAAAATAGGAATAAGGCTTGCTATTATTAGAAATGTCCAAAAAATATCATATTCGTGAAGCAGAAACATAATGTACTCCCATTAATGTGGAATAGGCGGAACTTAAATTAGTCAATTCAATTCAGCATTGTCAATTTATCCAGAACTTCTCTCTTTTCCTCGGTGAAACAAGAATCTTTTTTGTTCAAACAAAAGCGCTTAGTTTAAGTTTAGCCTTTGTTTCCTCTGTGCTGCATCTTCTTTAAAGATTCATCCAATGGAATCCCAACTCCCTTTCTTTTGGATTTCCATTCTATTTAGATATGGTGTATGTAGATCTAATTCTTATATAAAGAAAACTTTCTCGTTTCACTTTGTCTCGCTTTCTCTAGAATCTCTAGAAAAAAGAATAGCTCTATCCTTTATTTAATATTTAATAATAAAATAATAAGAGACTATTAAATAAAAATGAGAATACTACTAAATTAGAACCTAATTAAGATAGTAGGACTAATCTATGCAGTATAATTAATGAGAAGTAATACTATAAAATAAAAATAAAGAACTCTATTTCAGAACTATGAGACAGAATATTCTGTTTTCTTATTTACTCTTTACTTTATTTTTTCTATTTAAAGTTGATCAATTTACATAATGTATCTATAAACAAAGTAATAAATATACTTAAAACAAAGTAGGAATTCGCAAAATGGATAAAATCATTGCAGTTATTATAGGGAAGTCTAGAGATATCCTATTTGAAGGAGGACGGGATTCAAATCAGGGAAAGGATCCTTTCTTCTATTGATTTGATAGAAATTCGTTTTTCTTTTCCTGTCTGTATGATTTTGATTTTCGATGAATGAGCCTTTGGTAATGCTTTTATCTCTATTCTATGTCGCAGGCGCCTATCCAGTCTATAAACAAATACTAATGAGAAAATGAAAACTATACTAAACTAAAGAAAACATAGGATAGAGATCCTAAAATCTAAAAAAGGGCATATTAGGGCTATACGGATTCGAACCGTAGACCTTCTCGGTAAAACAGATCAAACGGATTATTATCGAAATGATTTGAACTGTTTCAAAGACCCAACATGCATTTTTTTGCATTGGGCTCTTTCATAAACTGATTTAAAGATCAGTTAGTCCACCATAGTTTTTCTTTACGGAAAGATAATGAGATGGCTCCCTGTGCTCTGATTGATTTTTTGTATTATGATCTATCTAGGAGCAATACCAAAGTGTTTCAAAGGAGGATTACCTTGACTTAGGTCTGCCTCCGGTCTAAATTAAATCAACCTAAGTGAAATGGAGTCTCTATCGTTCCACTGCAAGAGTTAACTATGAGACTTCATACACCTTAAAGTTCATAGAACGAAAAGAAGTTTTTTGGAGGCCCTTATCCTCATTACGCCTAGCATTTAGTGGGCTGGATATTTACCTTATCAACTAGCAAATCCATAAGGGTTCTATTTGATTAGGCACCTGAATTGGCACCTGAATCGGACTGAACCGACTGTTTGTCAGGCTACTGTTCTCCTATTCTCTCGAATCTATGAAGTAAGACATTGATTTTGCAATAAGATCGATTATGTTCATTGCATAATAAGCTCCTTTGAAAAGCATTGGCGCACGTGTAAACGAGTTGCTCTACCGAACTGAGCTATAGCCCTTATCAGAGATATCTTAACATATAGATAATTTCTTGTCAAGATGAATATTTTCTAATGCCAGAGGATACCCCTTTGATCTGTATCTGTTTAGTATTTAGTTTAGTATTTAGTATATAACAGACCAATAACAGAGCGGTATTGCTTAGAAAAGGGATTCAATATATAATCGATCGAAGTAATGGGTCTTCCTTTGTGGTGATAAATTGCCTACTTAACTCAGTGGTTAGAGTATTGCTTTCATACGGCGGGAGTCATTGGTTCAAATCCAATAGTAGGTAAGTAGGTAGAAAAATTACTAGATAGCATTGGACTTACTTCGCTTCGCTATCTAATAACTTTTTCTACCCCTCTTCCCTTTTTCTTTGTATCAACTATAAACCACTGGATTGTCTTCAATTGGATGGGGGAATCCAATTGACAGCCTCGATTCGTATCCTAGCTCGTCTGAGAGCGAGCTTCGCTTCAACCAAATCTTTCGTACCCTCAGCTTTACTCAAGTTAGCTTCGGCTATTTCAAGTGCCTTTTGAGCTTCTTCCGGATCAATATCACTACCCAGTTCCGCATCATTTCCTAAAATGATGATCTCATTATTAACTATTCTCGCAAAACCGCTCCACAGAATCGCTGTTAACCATTGGTCGTTGAGGAGGCGTATTCTCAAAGGACCCATATCTACTGCTGTGTTAATGGGGGCGTGGTTTGGTAATACGCCAATTTGGCCACTATTAGTGGATAAAATGATTTCTTTCACTTCACAATCCCAAATAATTCGCTTAGGAGTCAGTACATAAAGATTTAATTTCATTTCTTCGATTTGTTCTCCTCTTCTAAGGTTATAGCTTTCGTGCTAGCTTCATCGATGTTACCCACCAAATAAAAAGCCTGTTCAGGTAGGCCGTCTAATTCTCCGGAAAGGATTAGTTGAAATCCCCTAATAGTTTCCGCAAGAGCAACATACTTTCCTGGAGAACCAGTAAAAACTTCTGCCACAAAGAACGGTTGTGATAAGAAACGCTCAATTTTTCTTGCTCTTGCTACAGTTAAACGATCCTCTTCCGATAATTCATCCAAGCCAAGAATTGCGATAATGTCCTGAAGTTCTTTGTAACGTTGTAAAGTTTCCTTAACTCTTTGCGCAGTTTCATAATGTTCGTTGCCAACGATCCGAGGCTGTAACATAGTCGAGGTTGAATCTAAAGGATCTACTGCTGGATAAATACCCTTGGAAGCTAATCCTCTGGAAAGTACGGTAGTAGCATCCAAATGTGCAAATGTTGTGGCAGGGGCAGGGTCGGTCAAATCGTCTGCAGGTACATAAACTGCTTGAATCGAAGTTATAGATCCCTTTTTAGTAGAAGCAATTCTTTCTTGCAAAGAACCCATTTCTGTACTAAGAGTAGGTTGATAACCCACTGCGGAGGGCATTCTCCCTAATAAAGCGGATACCTCTGATCCTGCTTGAACAAAACGAAAGATATTATCGATAAATAAAAGCACGTCTTGCTTATTAACATCTCGGAAATATTCCGCCATAGTTAGGGCAGTTAAACCAACTCTCATACGAGCTCCCGGTGGTTCATTCATTTGGCCATAGACTAGAGCTACCTTTGATTCCTCAATATTTTTTTCATTACTTACTCCGGATTCCTTCATTTCCATATAAAGATCATTTCCTTCACGAGTCCGTTCCCCTACTCCACCGAATACGGATACGCCCCCATGAGCTTTAGCAATGTTATTGATTAATTCCATGATCAGTACTGTTTTACCTACTCCAGCCCCCCCAAATAGTCCTATTTTTCCTCCACGTCGATAAGGAGCTAAAAGATCGACGACCTTAATACCTGTTTCAAAGATGGATAATTTCGTATCTAACTCGATAAAGGCAGGCGCAGATCTATGAATAGGGAACGTTGCACTACTATCTACAGGACCCAAATTGTCAACAGGCTCCCCAAGAACGTTGAAAATTCGTCCGAGAGTAGCTCCACCGACCGGAACACTGAGAGGAGCTCCCGTGTCAATCACTTCCATTCCTCTCATCAACCCGTCCGTAGCACTCATAGCTACAGCTCTAACTCGATTATTTCCTAATAATTGTTGTACCTCACAAGTCACATTAATTTGCTTATCGGCAGTGTCTCTACTCTGGACTACCAAAGCGTTATAAATATAAGGTAACTTGCCTGGGGGAAAAGTGACATCCAGCACGGGTCCAATAATTTGATCGATACGACCTGTACTTTTTTCTTCAATTGTGGAAACCCCGGGAGGAGAAGTAGTAGGATTGGTTCTCATAATTATCACATAATTAAAAAAAAGGAATTTGTCGAAATTTTTCTTTTTTTATTGTTGAATAATGCCAAATCAAATCAAAAAAAATCCAAAAGTAAAAAGGAAATGAATTAGTTAATTCAATAAGAGAGAAAAGGGGACCAGGACTTGATTTCGTTGCCCAAGCGAATCCCATTCAATCGTTTACTCATGGAATGAGTCCATTGGAAAGTTCAATCAATCTTTTTTTTCATATACATTTTGCCTTTTGTGGAGGATCTGTGCCTACTCTACTTTCCTATCTAGGACTTCGATATACAAAATATATACTACTGTGAAGCATAGATTGCTGTCAACAAAGAATTTTATTAGTATTTAGTTAGGTATTTGCATTCAAAATAAGAAAAGAGAACTATTAAGAACTTGTAAAATAAGGATTAGGAATTAATTTGGGTTGCGCTATATCTATCAAAGAGTATACAATAATTATGGATTTGGTAAATCAAATCCATGGTTTAATAACGAACCGTGTTAACTTACCATAACAACAACTCAATTCCTATCGAATTCCTATATTGGAATTCCTATAGGATAGAACATACACAGGGTGTACGCATTATATATGAATGAAACATATTCATTAACCTAAGCATGCCCTCAATTTTCTTTAATGAGTTGATATTATATTAATTGAATATCCTTTTTGTTTTACGAGATTTTTGCTAAAGTTTCATTTACGCCTAATTAACATCGAGTAGACCCTGTTATTGTGAGAATTCTTAATTCAAGAGTTATAGGGAGGGACTTATGTCACCACAAACAGAAACTAAAGCAGGTGTTGGATTTCAAGCTGGTGTTAAAGATTATAAATTGACTTACTACACCCCAGAGTATGAAACTAAGGATACTGATATCTTGGCAGCATTCCGAGTAAGTCCTCAGCCTGGGGTTCCGCCCGAAGAAGCAGGGGCTGCAGTAGCTGCCGAATCTTCTACTGGTACATGGACAACTGTTTGGACTGATGGACTTACCAGTCTTGATCGTTACAAAGGACGATGCTATCACATCGAGCCTGTTGCTGGGGAAGACAACCAATGGATCTGTTATGTAGCTTATCCATTAGACCTATTTGAAGAGGGTTCCGTTACTAACATGTTTACTTCCATTGTAGGTAACGTATTTGGTTTCAAAGCCCTACGTGCTCTACGTTTGGAGGATCTACGAATTCCCCCTACTTATTCAAAAACTTTCCAAGGCCCGCCTCATGGTATCCAAGTTGAAAGAGATAAGTTGAACAAGTACGGTCGTCCTTTATTGGGATGTACTATTAAACCAAAATTGGGATTATCCGCAAAAAATTATGGTAGAGCGTGTTATGAGTGTCTACGTGGTGGACTTGATTTTACCAAAGATGATGAAAACGTAAACTCACAACCATTTATGCGCTGGAGAGACCGTTTTGTCTTTTGTGCCGAAGCTATTTATAAATCACAGGCCGAAACCGGTGAAATCAAGGGGCATTACTTGAATGCGACTGCGGGTACATGTGAAGAAATGATTAAGAGAGCTGTATTTGCAAGAGAATTAGGGGTTCCTATTGTAATGCATGACTACTTAACTGGGGGATTCACCGCAAATACTACTTTGGCTCATTATTGCCGCGACAATGGCCTACTTCTTCACATTCACCGTGCAATGCATGCAGTTATTGATAGACAGAAAAATCATGGTATGCATTTCCGTGTATTAGCTAAAGCATTGCGTATGTCTGGGGGAGATCATATCCACTCCGGTACAGTAGTAGGTAAGTTAGAAGGGGAACGCGAAATGACTTTAGGTTTTGTTGATTTATTGCGCGATGATTTTATTGAAAAAGATCGTGCTCGCGGTATCTTTTTCACTCAGGACTGGGTATCCATGCCAGGTGTTATACCGGTAGCTTCAGGTGGTATTCATGTTTGGCATATGCCAGCTCTGACCGAAATCTTTGGGGACGATTCTGTATTACAATTTGGTGGAGGAACTTTAGGACATCCTTGGGGAAATGCACCTGGTGCAGCAGCTAATCGAGTGGCTTTAGAAGCCTGTGTACAAGCTCGTAACGAAGGGCGCGATCTTGCTCGCGAAGGTAATGAAATTATCCGAGCAGCTTGCAAATGGAGTCCTGAACTAGCCGCAGCTTGTGAAGTATGGAAGGCGATCAAATTCGAGTTCGAGCCGGTAGATACTATTGATTAACTAGATAAAACTAAAGATAAAGAAGGTATAAATAAAAAAGAAACGAAATAAAAAGAGAAAAAAATCAGTTATGAAATGCAGTAATTCTTCTTTATTCTTCTAATTGATTGCAATTAAACTCGGCTCAATCTTTTTTAGAAAAAAAAGATTGAGCCGAATAAAAATAGATCATGATATGATCATGAGACTTGACAAATTGAGATTCGTCTATTCTATATATCTAGAATATATATATTAAGGTATAATACAATAAAGAAATACAAATAAAATAATAAAATAATAAAATATAGTATTATCATATGATAATGATAATGGAATCAAATACGCAGTATTTACAGAAAAAAGTCTTCGTTTATTGGGAAAGAATCAATATACTTTTAATGTCGAATCGGGATTCACTAAGACAGAAATAAAGCATTGGGTCGAACTCTTCTTTGGTGTTAAGGTGGTAGCTGTGAATAGCCATCGACTACCTGGAAAAGGTAGAAGAATAGGACCTATTCTGGGCCATACAATGCATTACAGACGTATGATCATTACCCTTCAACCGGGTTATTCTATTCCACTTCTAGATAGAGAAAAAAACTAAAGGAGAATGAATGAAAAAAGACATAGTTTGGAAGTTAGACCTTTTTATAGGACTCTCTTTCAATTTCAAAAAAGAGGACGTTTGAAACTTTTAACAGGCGTAATCGTGAGTCAACAAGTGACTCGAACTGTGTGTAAAAAAAGAAGCATTTTTTTTTTTTCAAAATGCTAGAACTAGATAAGGAAGTTTTCTATAACCTTGAGAAAAAGGATAAAAAGGTAGTTTTTTTTTTAGTTTATGACTCCGATCAAGAGCGAGAAATCCTTGATTTGGGATTGGACATAGAACCTGGACCCATCGTAGAGACGTTTAGTTCAAAAGAAAGGATCGTATCCTGATGGTAAGAATTATACTTTCGTGGAAATACAGCGCTATAGACTTCAATGCGGTAGAGTAGACGTTTTGTTTCTAATTTTTCTGGACCAAACCTCCGCTCCGACCCAACGATACAATGAATTTTTTCTGTTCATATTCATAAATAAAAAAGATTCGGAATCGCAATGCTACTATATGCGTCCAGAGGAGTATTTGGAATAATATTCTTCTATAATCCATTATTGCGGGGGGTCTTACTAACAGGGCTTCGCTGCACGGGACAGGTCTTCGTCGAAAAGCTAACTCCACCCGGCATTTTCATACCCTTTCTTTGGGTGGTATATCGCCTTTTAAAGTCTAAGAGGGTAGTAGGGGATCTATAGTAGGTAAGATAATTTGCCCTTTGATTTTGATTGAATATACTATTTTTCCGCCTTTACCACGCATTATTGTATGCGCTTCTAGAGAAGTATGTATGCAGGAAGTAAATTCTAACCGCTTTCTTTTGAATCCAATTTCAAATTAGATTAGAAAGATAGAAAGGCCATGAGGATGGGAAAATCAAAATAAAATCTTTTTAATTAGTTCTCCTTTTTTGGAATTTTCTTATTATCCTTTCATTTTTTTTACAGAATATTTTTCAAACTAAAAATAAAAAATACAATACAATAGTCAATATTCCTTATAATAGATATACTTAATTATATCATAAGAATCTTAAGATATTTTTCGACTAGATAGAAATAGTAAATTTGAATTGAGACACCTATTCCATGACGGATTTAAACTTACCTTCTATTTTCGTGCCTTTAGTAGGCTTAGTATTTCCGGCAATTGCAATGACTTCTTTATTTCTTTATGTGCAAAAAAATAAGATTGTCTAGTATTTTTTAGTGTAAGTAATATAATATGGTAGGGTATGTGGCTTTTTCTACACACACTTTCTACACACAAATGAAAAACGGTTATGGATGCGGATATAGGCTACGAGCATAAATGCATGAATATGCAGAGCCAGGTATAGCGAGTTTTATTTTATTTATTTTAATTGAATCAACGAATATTTTTTGAATAGAAAGTCAATGTATCTAACCTATTATTTCACAGGAGTACTAGTTGCTGAAGGCGATTTCAGAATCAAAAAAAGTAAAGTCAAAATTATTTAGCTTATTCTCTCAATTTCAATCGACCGCTGCTGGATTTAGTATATCTAATATGAATTGGCGATCAGAACACATATGGGTAGAACTTCTAAAAGGTTCTCGAAAAAGGGGTAATTTTTTCTGGGCCTGTATTCTTTTTCTAGGTTCACTAGGATTCTTATCGGTTGGGATTTCCAGTTATCTTGGTAAGAATATTATATCTATACTTCCATCTCAAGAAATTCTTTTTTTTCCGCAGGGGGTCGTGATGTCTTTCTACGGAATCGCAGGCCTATTCATTAGCTCCTACTTGTGGTGTACTATTTTGTGGAATGTAGGTAGTGGTTATGACCGATTCGATAGAAAAGAGGGAATAGTGTGCATTTTTGTTGGGGATTCCCTGGAATAAAACGTCGCGTCTTCCTTCGATTCCTTATGCGGGATATCCAATCAATTAGAATTCAGGTTAAAGAGGGTCTTTATCCTCGTCGTATTCTTTATATGGAAATCCGGGGCCAGGGGATCATTCCCTTGACTCGTACTGATGATAAATTTTTTACTCCACGAGAAATTGAACAAAAAGCTGCCGAATTGGCCTATTTCTTGCGCGTACCAATTGAAGTATTTTGAGGTATCTTTTTTGAACTGAGTTGAATGAAGAAAAGAAGAATTGGAAGAAGAAAAGTTTTCTCAACACAGGGAGGAAGTCCCTTCTAAATTGGATTTGTTATTGTAAGGGGATTTTTAAGTATTTATCTAAAGGAAGGAACAAACGAGGATAAGAGAAATTTGCTTTTAATTTTTTTTTATCCAAGTTAGATATATCGCATACTATTCTTCCTTTTTCATCCGAAAGGGCTTTTTTTTTATTCTATTTCACTATTTCATTCCATCTAGATCTAAGAAAGAACCCAATGCACTGAAATTCCACTAATAACTAATATACAAAAAAGAAGAATAGATACAGGGTATCAAACCTATAGAGTTTTTGCTTCAAAGAAATAGAAATATCATGAAATAGAAATATCATCATATAGAGTCAGGGAATGGAATAGAGTCAGCGAATGAAGCATATTCATTAACAACTCCATTTACAGATCAAAAATGAAAAAAAAGAAAGCATTGCCTTCTTTACTATATCTTGTATTTATCGTACTTTTGCCTTGGGGGGTCTCTTCCTCATTTAACAAATGTCTGGAACTTTGGATTAAGAATTGGTGGAATACCAGGCAATCCGAAACTCTCTTAACTGATATTCAAGAGAAAAGGATTCTAGAAAGATTCATAGAATTAGAAGAACTTTCTCTCTTGGACGAGATGATAAAAGGGAAACTAAAGACACATGTACAAAAACCTCCTACAGGAATACACAAGGAAATAATACAATGGGTCAAAATAAATAATGAGGATCATCTCCATACCATTTTGCATTTCTCGACAAATATAATCTGTTTGGCTATTCTAAGTGGTTCTTTTTTTCTGGGTAAAGAGGAACTTGTCATTTTGAATTCTTGGGTTCAGGAATTCTTCTATAATTTAAATGACTCAATAAAAGCTTTTTTTATTCTTTTAGTTACTGATTTTTTTGTTGGATTTCACTCCACCCGTGGTTGGGAACTAGTAATTCGTTGGGTCTACAACGATTTTGGATGGGCTCCTAACGAGCTTATTTTCACTATTTTTGTTTGTAGTTTTCCAGTAATTCTAGATACATGTTTGAAATTTTGGGTCTTTTTTTGTTTAAATCGTCTATCTCCTTCGCTTGTAGTCATTTATCATTCAATTAGTGAAGCATAAATTCATTTGATCTCCCGATATTAATATTAATCAAATTAGCAAGCATCTTTTTTTAGAAAGAAAGCCCTTTTCCATTTTAGCAAAATTCTTTCTATTTATACCTACTTTAAGGTATTCATCATTGCAGTACAACTGTTGCAGTAGAATGACAACAGATTCGTGTATAGGGAACTAGATTAGCTTAGCTACCTATCTAATTTATTGTAGAAATTCTGGGATCTGCGATTGGACATGGAAAATAGAAATACTTTTTCTTGGGTAAAGGAACAGATAACTCGATCGATTTCTGTATCGATCATGATATACGTAATAACTCGGACATCTATTTCAAATGCATATCCCATTTTTGCGCAGCAGGGTTATGAAAACCCACGAGAAGCAACTGGACGAATTGTATGTGCCAATTGCCATTTAGCTAGCAAGCCCGTCGATATTGAAGTTCCCCAAGCTGTGCTTCCCGATACTGTATTTGAAGCAGTTCTTCGAATTCCTTATGATATGCAATTGAAACAAGTTCTTGCTAATGGAAAAAAGGGAGGGTTGAATGTAGGTGCTGTTCTTATTTTGCCCGAGGGATTCGAATTAGCGCCGCCCGATCGTATTTCCCCTGAGTTAAAAGAAAAGATAGGAAATCTTGCTTTTCAGAGTTATCGTCCCGATAAAAAAAACATTCTTGTGATAGGCCCTGTTCCCGGTAAGAAATATAGTGAAATTGTCTTTCCCATTCTTTCCCCTGATCCTGCTACGAAGAAAGATGCTCATTTCTTAAAATATCCCATATATGTAGGGGGAAACCGAGGAAGAGGACAGATCTATCCTGATGGTAGCAAGAGTAACAATACAGTCTATAATGCTACGTCAACAGGTATAGTAAGAAAAATACTACGTAAAGAAAAGGGGGGGTATGAAATATCCATAGTTGATGCATCAGATGGACGCCAAGTGATTGATATTATACCTCCCGGACCAGAACTTCTTGTTTCAGAGGGGGAATCCATCAAGCTTGATCAACCATTAACAAGCAATCCTAATGTGGGAGGTTTTGGTCAGGGGGACGCAGAAATCGTGCTTCAGGATCCATTACGTGTCCAAGGCCTTTTGTTCTTCTTCGCATCCGTTATTTTGGCACAAGTTTTTTTGGTTCTCAAAAAGAAACAGTTTGAAAAGGTTCAATTGTACGAAATGAATTTCTAGGTCCCGGGATTTCTTACCATCAAGTTGGTAAAAAGCCTCGATTTATTGGCAATTGCTAGAATTATCTATGATCTATTTTGGAAATCCTTTTTTTGTTTAGACTGCTTTTTGTTTATGAGATGTCTGGAATTCCTTATTTATATCCCATGCAAAAGAAGAGAATCCAAGGCAAAGGCGAGAACAATCAAATTAAAATTTCTTCTTTTTCGGAGGGATTGCAGGTCTTCTTAATCGTCTATTCGGCACAAGAAAAAGCCTTTTTCTTGTGCCGATTCTTCTTGTATCAAAATAAGAATCCTTTTTCTTCCTAATTCGTCAAAGATTACTATTTCTTCTTTATTCGGGTCTGTCTCTTGGACCTCTTTTTCTTTTGCTTAGGTTTAGCCGAGGTAGTGGACAAACAGAGGGGAAGAAAATATGGCGGGGGAAAAATTTCTTGTGATTGTGAGCAAATTGCTTGGCTTGTTTAATTAAGTTCAACTTCAAATTTACAGAAATTTTGCAAAAAAAAAGTAAACTCTTCCATTGAAGGTTTTTTTATTTTTAGGCTAGTTGAATAGTTTTGATTAAGGTTTTATTAGTTTATTACTCGAAACTAAATCAAGGATTTTCAGGATACTTCCTTCGTGGAATAAGATATTGGATCCTCGAGTGATCTCTTTTTCTTGTTGCTTCATAAGAGTGAATCGAATAGATTCAATTCGCGTTATAAGAGTAAAATAAAAATTCCGCGGGTCCTTTCCGCTCTAATCAGATAAAGGGGGGTAAGGACCCGCTAAGCTCCTACTTTTTCATGTTTACAATCTGGTCCCTCCGATTACTATAGAGATGAACCCAATCCAGAATATGAACCATAAAAGAAAACACCTACTAAACCAATCACAGCAATACCAGCTACAGTACCTATCAGCCAAAGAGGAATTCTTCCAGTAGTATCGGCCATTTCCCCTACTTTCCTCCACATTTTATCAATTGGTCATGCTAGAGACAAAAACAGTCATGGGTAGTTATAAGGATGGTATCCTTCCAAATGGGATAAGAGAATTCTTATTAGTCTCTTTCTTTCTCTCAATTGAAGAAGTAATTGGAAAATAAAACAGCAAGTACAAAAATGAGTAATAAACCCCAGTATAGACTGGTACGATTCAATTCAACATTTTGTTCATTCGGGTTTGATTGTGTCATAGTTCTATAGTTGGAATTTGTTTTATCGTTGGATGAACTGCATTGCTGATATTGATCCCAAGAAAAAAACAGTAGGTACAGCTAGTCCGTGAATAGCCAGCCATCGCACTGTAAAAATAGGATAGGTTCGATCTATGGTCATTGAGGGCCTCCTAAAAGGATCTACTAAATTCATCGAGTTGTTCTAAAGAATCAAAACGGTCGGTTATTAACGGAATTCCTTGTCGGCTTTCCGTGAAATACTCGTTTGGCCTAGGACTTCCAAACACGTCATAAGCTAAACCCGTACTGACAAATAACCAACCCGCAATGAATAGGGAAGGTATAGTAATGCTATGAATAACCCAGTATCGAATACTGGTAATAATATCAGCAAAAGAACGTTCTCCCGTGCTTCCAGACATGCTGAACTCCCAAAATTTTTGTACATTCAAAAAAGGAATTGATTCCGTAAAAGATGGGATCGACCAGTAAATAGAAAATTACTGATATTTCATCCTTGTGAGATTGTCAATTTTGTACCAAAGGTGTATTTTGAGTATACCGAATTAGTATAGCTATCCTTCCTATGGCACAGCAATCTGGTTTTGCCTGGTTCCGAAACATAATTACTTTTTTATTTTTTTTTTGTCTATAGGTAAGCTATATGTTATTCAAGGCATCAATAGAAAACCCCATTTTTGTAGGTTCTACTTACTTTTCATTGGCTTCGGAATAATAGAGTAATTCGGAATAGCAGCCAAAATCTTGGGAAAATCTAAGTTAATGATCAATAGGTTTGGATAAATAATTTAGGAAGGATATTCTCATACTGACACAATACAAGGACAAGTATATGTGAAATCTATCCTTTCATAATTCGTAATTCATCCTTGTATTGTTTGTTGGATTAGGTCTAACTTTCTTGACCAAACTGCGAGCGCGGAACTTTACGAGATGAAATAGGGAAAGACAGAAGATAGAATAGAACTTAAAAGGATAATTGAAGTGACTCGTCTTCGAATCTACTTTGGTTGGAGTTCGAAAAAGGAATAAAAATAAAGTAAATTCAAGGAAGAGCTTTCTTTTTTTTTTTTTTTTAACAGCCCCTTGGCAGGTCGTGGAATGCTTTTGTTCTCCTCTTATTCCATATGGAATACAATCAGTTAAAATAAGAAGGAATAGGGGAATATTCGATCGTTCACTCCAAAAAGAGGGTCCTATTGAAAAAGAAATTATCCAAAATAGAAAGAAGTTTTTTTTTTCAAATTCAATTGTTTATTTATCTCTTATTCAAAAATTTCCCTGAAAATTGAATTTCTTTTTTTCATTCAATGGGGTTAGATGATCTAGTTCTTAATATTATTACTTTACTCAATTGACAAATTCCACAACAAATCTCTTGATTCGGAATTAGGGACTCATGTATCATCTGATGAATCCACTTTCTTTTACACTTCTGTATCTTACTCTATCTTGTTTTTTAGTATTATCTAAAATAACTGATGAATTATGAATTTTCCATAACTTAGGTAAATGCTTTACCAACATATGTAGTGTAGTAAAAAAAAATAAATGGAATTTAACTCTTTCATGCTTACTTTAACTAGTTATTTTGGTTTTCTACTGGCTGCTTTAACTATAACCCCAGCTCTATTTATTGGCTTGAACAAGATACGCCTTATTTGAATTGACTGAATAATTATAATTCAGAAAAGAAAAATCTTTCTTTGGGATTCCTGGCATTCTACGACTCTTTTCCAGACTAATTAGGAATTCTTTTCTTGGTCATTGAGATTCGTGGATAATTTAGAGTACTATTTAGGGATAGATCGTACCTCTTTTTTTATCCCCTCGAACAAATCGAAATGATTGAAGTTTTTCTATTTGGAATCGTCTTAGGCCTAATTCCTATTACTTTAGCGGGATTATTCGTGACTGCGTATTTGCAATACAGGCGTGGGGATCAGTTGGATCTTTGATTGAGTCATTTTTTTTTTTTGATTGACCTCCTCCAGACCAGAGAGGAGGTCAAATTGAAATTGGAGTTACAATTCAATTTTGTTAAGTTATTTTACTCTGCTTCGACATAAAATAGATGGAATCACGCTCTGTAGGATTTGAACCTACGACATCGGGTTTTGGAGACCCGCGTTCTACCGAACTGAACTAAGAGCGCTTTCATTCATTCAAAAAGAAAATCTTTTTCTATTCCTAATGTATCTCACGTACGTATAGTCTCCACAAATTCAAGTTATACCCACTTTACTTTAATTGATCTCGTCGCTACTGCCTATAAAGAAGAAAGAAGTAATAGGTAGGGATGACAGGATTTGAACCTGTGACATTTTGTACCCAAAACAAACGCGCTACCAAGCTGCGCTACATCCCTTTTCCAAATTAAATTGTTGTACAATGCCATTGTACACAATTCCTGTCTTCTTTTCCACATCATAATTTTCTTCTTCTTTCTTTCTCTATCTATATATAGAACCCTCGTGTCATTTCTTCTTTTTGGTCTCATATAATTAAGGAATTATATACATATAAAATCCAATATAATTTCGCCTATAAAAGAAGGATTACTTTTCCTTGGTAATATATAGGAAGAAGGGGTCATCTTTTTCTTTTTTAGGGATAGGAAAATTTCGTCGATATGGTTCATTTTATATATAGCATAACAATCTTGGGCAAGAGTTTATGATCATATATGTATTCCAACAAGGAAGGAGGATTTTCAATGCGGGATATAAAAACATATCTCTCTGTAGCACCCGTGCTAAGTACTCTATGGTTTGGTGCTTTAGCAGGTTTATTGATAGAAATTAATCGTTTATTCCCAGATGCTTTGTCATTCCCTTTTTTTTAATTCTAGTTATTGCTATGGGAGGGATAGATTTCTTCGTGATATGACAAAATTTGATCCTTTTCAATCTTTTTTTAGTATCGGAAGGAAAAAGAAAGAAAAGATGGATTGGGTTGAACCTCAGAGTCATTAAAAATTTGGTAAACCCCATTTTTGAAAATAGAAATTCAATTTAAAGGGGTACCCAAGCTAAATAAGGCCTCAGAAATCAGAGCATAGAAAAGGCGGGGCTGGCTAATTAAATGAAAGGATTTCGAACCAAAATCTTTGCTAATTCGACAAGGATTGTATTCTTTAATTATTTCTCTATTTTTTATTACTTAATTAAAGAATAAAAAAAAATTATTCTAATGAATTTTATTCTTCTTCTTCGGATTCAAAATAGAAGAATAAAAGAATAAGTAGAAGAATTAAGTTAAGTCAATCCAAAAAGAAAAGGAGGTTCATGGCCAAGGGAAAAGATGTTAGAATCAGAGTTATTTTGGAATGCATCAGTTGTGTTCGAAAAGGTGCCAATGAGGAATCGACGGGGATTTCTAGATATAGTACTCAAAAGAATCGCCACAATACACCCGGACAATTAGAATTCAAAAAATTTTGTCGTTATTGTCGCAAGCATACGACTCATCACGAAATAAAGAAATAGGAACATCGTGTGTTTGATCTTTCCAAACAACAGAAAGAGTAAGAACTTCATATTTAATATATAAAGAAAACATAGTATAGAATACAAAATACAAATCAACTCATCTGATTTCCGGTAGATATTATTTCATATGTATAGAGGGTATTCATATACTATAATATGAATCAAATAAGATATGGATCAAAGAAAAACTACTTCTTCTGGATCCTAAATTAATAAAATAAAGAAGTGAATTTTCAAATTTTCAAATTTTAAATAAGGAATAAATCATGTATACATCTAAACAACCTTTTCTTAAATCTAAGCAACCCTTTAGTAAATCCAAGCAAACTTTTAATAAATCCAAGCAACCCTTTCGTAAATCCAAGCAAACTTTTCGTAAATTCAAGCAACCTTTTCGTAAATCTAAACAACCTTTTCGTAGGCGTCCCCGGATTGGCCCGGGAGATCGAATTGATTATAGAAACATGAGTTTAATTAATAGATTTATTAGTGAACAAGGAAAAATATTATCGAGACGAATAAATAGATTAACCTTGAAACAACAACGATTAATTACTCTTGCTATAAAACAGGCTCGTATTTTATCTTTCTTACCGTTTCGTAACTATGAGAACGAAAAGCAATTTCAAGCCCAGTCAATTTCAATAATTACAGGTTCTAGACCCAGAAAAAATAGACATATTCCTCAATTAACGCAAAAGTACAATTCCAATCGAAACTTAAGAAACAACAACCAAAATTTAAGAAACAACAACCGGAACTTAAGTTCCGATTGTTGATGTTTTATTCGAATTCGAAAGGGCCAGACCTATATATACTTATAAAGAAAGTAATCCAGCTCGTTGATTCCTACCACTTAATCTTAATTTATTGTATCTTCCCGGAGTTCCCTCTCCGGGAATTCATCTTTTATTATTCCAGTATATTACTTTATTTATACCTTTAATTGATGATCTTTATTTTATTGGAAATCGTGTAAAGATTATTTGGATTTGATACAGCTACTTGTGCAAGCATTTTACGATTAAGAATCAATTTCTTCTTGTACAGGTTGTGTATTAATTTACTATAACTATCGAATACTTTATATACCCGCGTTGCTGCGTTTATCCGAGTGATCCACAAACGACGAAAATCCCTCTTTTGCCTACCTCTATCTCGATGAGAGGAAACAAAAGCTCTTTTTACCTGTTGGGTAATCATTCGATTAAGTCTTAAATGAGCCCCTCTAAAGTTTGAGGCAAATGAACGCATTTTTGTTCGTCGTCTCCGGGCTATATATCCTCGCGGAACTCTGGTCATTGAATCAAATTAACCTTAATGAATAACTAATGATTTCTCTTCTTTTAGCCACCCTTTTTCTCATTAATAACAAAACTAATTATTCCGATATATAAAATATTAATTCCAATGGCTTTTGCTATAGTAACCTTCCCAACCACGATTTTTTATTCCACTCCGTTCAGTTATTTCTATACGAAATAACAAATTCATTCTAATAATACTAAAAAAAATAGTGGGTTCCATCGTTTCTATGGTTCCCTTTTAAACGGTGAGGCCCTCTCTATACACCGGAGCCCTTTCTTTCATCAAAAGGTATTGCGAACTTGTATAGTCCACATTCTTTGGCTCTACCTATCCATTATAGAGTAAATAGCTCTTTTCACAATAAGAGTTATCCATACAGTGACGGTATTTAATTATGAAAGTTGGCTAAGTAGCTGACCCTGTTAGTCCGTTCTTTTAAGATAAAGGAGCATAAGCCTTTTTCTTTTTATTACTATTTCCTCCGCTTAATGGATAACCATTTGCTACCAATGGGAGAATTGCTTCTTATTTCCAATTTAGATAATTGGATTTGCACCAAAGGAAACCATAAATTCCATATACCATAGAAATCTAGGATAGAGAAGCTATATCCTATTCATTGGTACTAATCATGGATACTTCAATTTTTTTTATATTTGTTTGAAGTCATGATCTGAACGAGTCGCACATACACCCTAGCACATGTTCCTCGACGCTGAGGGCATCCTTTAAGCGCGGCCGTTTTTCGAGCATTTCGTATTGGCTGTCTTGCGTTTCTAATAAGTTGTTTAACCGTCGGCATGTTGTATGTATATAGAAAAAAATGGATTGGTTTAGATCCATCTTAACCTGATGATTGCTCATCATGAAGTCTTTCTATTTTCTATTAAATCGAGGAAAACACGAATTTAGCTGTGAAATAACTTTACAAGAAATCCGGACACTACCAATCCTTAAACATTTCTGGAAACCACACTGGATCAGTATCGCAGTGCTTGTCAATCATTTCATCCCCTACAATATCGACAAGTCCATAAGCTTTGGCTTCGTCTGCTGACATAAAAACATCCCTTTCCATGTCTTCGGATACAACCCAAAAAGGCTTGCCTGTTCTTACTGCATAAACCCTTGTGATCATTTCGCGAACTTTGTGTAACTCTTCTACTTCTAGTAAAAATTCTGGTGTCCTTGCCCGATAATAAGCACTAGCAGGTTGGTGAAGCATAATCCTCGCGTGAGGGAATGCTATACGCTTGGTGGGTTCTCCTCCAAGCAGAATGAAGGACGCCATGGAGGCGGCTATTCCGAGGCATATTGTATATATATCTGGTGTCACCGTTTGCATCGTATCAAAAATAGCCATTCCTGAGATTAGCCACCCGCCTGGGGAGTTTATAAACAAAAAAATATCACTAATTCCATCTTCTATACTCAGATATACCATGAGACCTGTAATATGATTCGTGATCTCGCAACGAATCTCTTGACCTAAAAAAAGTGTCCTTTCTCGATACATAACATTGTATAAGTCAACCCAAGTCGCTTCTTCATCTCCAGGAATCCGGTAAGGTACTTTTGGAACACCAATGGGCATATTAGATTAATATTATTAAATTTAAGTAAGAAAACCACACTTTAATATGGAAACGTAAGAATGGAACAGAAAGAAAGAATCCGCAGTTTATTGTCTTAATTTTTATTCTTATTCTATATGAATATTATAGATTCTATTAATACGTAGATTGAAAGGTTATACATATAAGGAATGTAAGACAGATTGAATAAAGAAAAGGGAATGGGTGATTTGAATGCTAAACAAAGAGGGGTAGCGATCTATTCTTCGTTTTTTCCAAATTGGCCAAGTTACCCATTGCATATTGGCACTTATCGAGTATAGAATAGATCTGCTTCTCTTTCTTCTTATGAACAGAATTGGCTTCTTATTTTTAATGGAATGAAATAAATATTCGCGCTTTCTGACACAGAATCCCCTAGAAGGGTTAGGTACATAGGATATGGATAGTCTTTTTCAATGCGATAAAATAAAGCGACATCGTGTCTATTTTTCTTTGCTAAAGGGGTATTTCCATGGGTTTGCCTTGGTATCGTGTTCATACTGTCGTATTGAATGATCCGGGTCGATTGCTTGCGGTGCATATAATGCACACAGCTCTAGTTTCTGGTTGGGCTGGCTCAATGGCTTTATACGAATTAGCAGTTTTTGATCCCTCTGATCCTGTTCTGGATCCAATGTGGAGACAAGGTATGTTCGTAATTCCCTTCATGACTCGTTTAGGAATAACGGATTCGTGGGGTGGTTGGAGTATTTCAGGAGGAACTGTAACAAATCCGGGTATTTGGAGTTATGAAGGTGTGGCAGGTACGCATATTGTGTTTTCTGGCTTGTGTTTCTTGGCAGCGATCTGGCATTGGGTATATTGGGACCTAGAAATATTCTCTGATGAGCGGACGGGAAAACCCTCTTTGGATTTGCCCAAGATCTTTGGAATTCATTTATTTCTTGCAGGGGTGGCTTGCTTTGGCTTTGGGGCATTTCATGTAACGGGTTTGTATGGTCCTGGGATATGGGTATCCGATCCTTATGGACTAACTGGAAAAGTACAAGCTGTAAATCCAGCGTGGGGTGCAGAAGGTTTTGATCCTTTTGTTCCGGGGGGAATAGCTTCTCATCATATTGCTGCGGGTACATTGGGTATATTAGCGGGCTTATTCCATCTTAGTGTCCGTCCGCCTCAACGTCTATATAAAGGATTACGTATGGGCAATATTGAAACTGTACTTTCCAGTAGTATCGCTGCTGTTTTTTTTGCAGCTTTCGTAGTTGCTGGAACTATGTGGTATGGGTCAGCAACGACCCCAATCGAATTATTTGGGCCTACTCGTTATCAGTGGGATCAGGGATACTTTCAGCAAGAAATATATCGAAGAGTTAGCAATGGTTTAGCCGAAAATCTTAGTTTATCAGAAGCTTGGTCTAAAATTCCCGAAAAATTAGCCTTTTATGATTATATTGGTAATAATCCGGCAAAAGGGGGATTATTCAGAGCAGGCTCAATGGACAATGGGGATGGAATAGCTGTTGGATGGTTAGGACATCCCGTCTTTAGAGATAAAGAAGGACGTGAGCTTTTTGTACGCCGTATGCCTACTTTTTTTGAAACATTTCCGGTTGTTTTGGTAGATGAGGAGGGAATTGTTAGAGCAGACGTTCCTTTTAGAAGAGCAGAATCCAAATATAGTGTTGAACAAGTAGGTGTAACGGTGGAGTTCTATGGTGGCGAACTTAATGGAGTAAGTTATTCTGATCCTGCTACTGTAAAAAAATATGCGAGGCGTTCTCAATTAGGGGAAATTTTTGAATTAGACCGGGCTACTTTGAAATCTGATGGTGTTTTTCGCAGCAGTCCAAGGGGTTGGTTCACTTTTGGTCATGCTACCTTTGCTTTGCTCTTCTTTTTCGGACACATTTGGCATGGCGCTAGAACATTGTTCCGAGATGTTTTTGCTGGTATTGATCCAGATTTGGATGCTCAAGTGGAATTTGGAACATTCCAAAAAGTGGGAGATCCAACTACAAGGAAACAGGCAGTTTGATACACATTGTTATAGTATCTTTCACCTCTCTTTTTTGATTTGACATGGGAAACATCTCCCATCCTTTCTTTGACTCTTTTTCTTTCTTTATATGGGAAATTATCCCAAATGACAAATGAATAGGTGTGGAAGTTATAATTGTAAATAAACCAGGATCGAATCTATGGAAGCATTGGTTTATACGTTCCTTTTAGTTTCGACTTTAGGGATAATTTTTTTCGCTATCTTCTTCCGAGAACCACCTAAGGTTCCACCAACTCCAACTAAAAGAATAAAATAATTTCATTTAAGTAAGAAGTCCCCCTATCTGGGAGACTTCTTACTTAAATTAGTCTCCGTGTTCTTCGAATGGATCTCTTAATTGTTGAGAGGGTTGCCCAAACGCGGTATATAAGGCATACCCAGTAAAGCTTACAAGTAAACCAGATATGGAGATGGCGACTAAAGTTGCTGTTTCCATTTTTATAGAATTTCAAGATTACAATGGATCTACGAAAAGATCGTGTATTTACAACTACAACGGAATAGTATACAAAGTCAACACCAATGATTAAATAGAATTTATGGCTACACAAACCGTTGAAGATAGTTCTAAACCTAGGCCAAAACGAACTGGTGCAGGTAGTTTACTGAAACCCTTGAATTCGGAATATGGGAAAGTCGCCCCGGGTTGGGGGACTACTCCTTTTATGGGGATCGCAATGGCTTTATTCGCTATATTCCTATCTATCATTTTAGAAATTTATAATTCTTCCGTTTTACTGGACGGAATTTTAACCAATTAGGTTTCTACTAACTAAAACTAGGAAGTCAGAGTTTTTCCATCCAAAAAAGCCTTTCTAGTTTAAGATCTACATTTCTAGATATTATGGTAGTTCGACCGCGGAATTTTTTTGTTTCGGTATCTCTGGAATATGAGTGTGTGACTTGTTAGAATTGATCCTATTGATAATACATAGAAAGGGCCTGTTATCTCTATCAAGATGATTCTAATTCGTCAGATATTATTTATTCTAGTATCTGGAACACGAAATAGATAGAGTGGATCAAAAAAAAATGGAACTATGATTCATACTCACTATTAAGACCTCGCAACCAGACTGAAAAATTCAAGTAGTTCTTAAATAAAAATAAAAAAGAAATTTTCTTCCTTCCAATTTTGTTTGCCCAAAAGACAACTTTTTTTCTCTCGATTTTGTCGAGTCATTACACTGATTCAATAAATGATTATCAAGCGGTTCTTATTCGAAGAACCCTTGCCTTTTGTTTAGCTTGAGACTAAATCATCGTGGCTCTAGTATGAATCTAAGGTTTTAATTGAACTGATTCATAGGATCTCAACAAGATAATTTCTATATTACGCATAAAAAAACAAATCCTTTATAGGGAAGAGAAAAGTCAAGAAGCCTCTAATGACCAACATAAGGGAAAGGAAGAAAGAAAGACGCGCCAACTTGAGATTTTTTGGCATTATCATCACAAAGAAGATATTCCGGATTTTTCTTATTTGATATCTTCAAGGCAAATCGACCCAATTCAGTGGCTGATGAAGTTTTGAACCTTTTTTCTAATATTCGTTGAAAATTTTTGTGTTTCTGCTTGAGCCGTACGAGATGAAATTTTCATATACGGCTCTTAGAGGGGGACTCGGGTTAGTTACCTATCTCAATAAAGTATATGATTGGTTTGAGGAACGTCTTGAGATTCAGGCAATTGCAGATGATATAACTAGTAAATATGTTCCTCCCCATGTCAACATATTTTATTGTTTAGGGGGAATTACACTTACTTGTTTTCTAGTACAAGTCGCTACCGGTTTTGCTATGACTTTTTACTACCGACCAACCGTTACAGAGGCTTTTTCCTCGGTTCAATACATAATGACCGAGGCCAACTTTGGTTGGTTAATCCGATCAGTTCATCGATGGTCAGCAAGTATGATGGTTTTAATGATGATCCTGCATGTATTTCGTGTGTATCTCACAGGGGGATTTAAAAAACCCCGCGAATTAACTTGGGTCACAGGTGTGGTTTTGGCTGTTTTGACTGCATCATTTGGTGTAACTGGTTATTCTTTGCCTTGGGATCAAATTGGCTATTGGGCAGTCAAAATTGTGACAGGTGTACCTGACGCCATTCCGGTAATAGGATCGCCTTTAGTGGAGTTATTACGCGGAAGTGCTAGTGTGGGCCAATCCACTTTGACTCGTTTTTATAGTTTACATACCTTTGTACTGCCTCTGCTTACTGCCGTATTTATGTTAATGCACTTTCCAATGATACGTAAGCAAGGTATTTCGGGTCCTTTATAGGGAAGGCATATCATAGAGAATTATAATTATCATATATCATATCGGGTAGGTTTTGGTATTTCATTGCTACAAGCATGGGTTATTGTAAAATAACACATGTCATTTGGATACTTCTCTTCAACTCCAAAGTATTTTTATACAATACAAATAGTTGAAGTTAATTTTACGAAAGAAAAAAGGCGGATTATGGGAGTGTGTGACTTGAATTATTGATTTGGCCATGCAGATAAAGAATTGGATCTGCCACATTAGAATTCACAACCAAAGGTGTCTCCGCATCCAATCAACATGTAAGTCCCCTACCTAGGAAGGATAGGCTGGTTCACTTGAGGAGAATATCTTCTATGATCATACCGCAACCATGTCATCCATGAACAGGCTCCGTAAGATCCCATAGAGTAGAAATGGAATAAGTCATGTGACATGATCCAGTTCTCTATTTATTACACTTACCTTTTTATTATAGTATGGAAATGCATTCATTTTCTTTGCATCGATTGTGATCCGCAATACTATCGGAGTAAAAGAAGGGATCTAAGGAAGAATGTAGGCTAAACTTTTTGATTTTTTATTAGTAACAAGTAAATATTTTGTTTGGAGGTAAGAAACTTGCGATATTGAGGGGATAAATACCAACTAATCAAGAGACATGAGACAATCCACAAAGCAATTGATCATGATCAAATTTGTAAGCCCACTTGGATATTGAGCATTTACCCATAAGAATAGGATTATTTTCAATGAGTAGTTGTAGGTGCAACTTCGGAAAAGAGAATCTGATAAAGCTTTTCTTGCCTAGAGTCATTGAGTCATTATAAACCTTAATTCTATTAAGGATCTTCCGCGGTCTTATTTCTTTCACTCTTGCTCGAGCCGGATGATGATAAATTCTCATGTCCGGTTCCTTTGGGGGATGGATCCTAAAGAGTTCACCTATCCCAATAACAAAGAAACCAGACTTAAATGATCCTGTATTAAGAGCTAAATTAGCTAAAGGGATGGGACATAATTATTACGGGGAACCCGCATGGCCCAACGATCTTTTATATATTTTTCCAGTAGTAATTCTAGGTACTATTGCATGTAATGTAGGTTTAGCGGTTCTCGAGCCATCAATGATTGGTGAACCGGCAGATCCGTTTGCAACTCCTCTGGAAATATTACCCGAGTGGTACTTCTTTCCCGTGTTTCAAATACTCCGTACGGTACCCAATAAGTTATTGGGCGTTCTTTTAATGGTTTCTGTGCCAACAGGCTTATTGACAGTACCTTTTCTAGAGAATGTCAATAAATTCCAAAATCCATTTCGCCGCCCAGTAGCTACGACCGTTTTTTTAATCGGTACTGTAGTAGCTCTTTGGTTAGGTATTGGAGCAACATTACCCATTGATAAATCATTAACTTTAGGTCTTTTTTAGATATTTTTTGATTCATTCAACCGTGAAGTACCATAGGTATCTAGGAAATAGTTACTTCCAAGTGAATCTTCCCTAGATACCTAAAATCCATTTTATTATGATCCATTTCGCGAAAATATAGATTGTACCAAAGATGCTAAATTGTTTTCTTTTTATTCTAACTCGAAAAAGAAGAAGAAAAAAAATTGCAATGGATTTAAAACGAGAGTTTATTCTTAAGTAAATCAATTGGGAGATGCTTCTCTAGAGTGTCCCATATATGTTTTCTATCTTCCATACGAAAACTGTCAATTCTCAGAAGATCTTCTTCAGTCTTACTCAAAAGGTCCAATAGTGTATGTATATTGGCCCTTTTTAGACAATTATACGTTCTAGAAGTCAATTCTAATTGATCAATAAAAATACAATTCAATGGAATTCCTTTTTTGTTTTTCTTTAGATTAGTTAATCTTTTTTGAAAAGTAAAAAGGGGTGGAGTAAACCTGTTTTTATTTTCTTCGAAACTAGCGCCCTCTTCCTCCGCGTGTAGAAAAGGAAGAAATAAATCAATCAAATTACGAGAAGCCTCATAAAGTGCTTCCTTAGGGGTTAAACTTCCATTAGTCCATATTTCTAGAAAAAGTATCTCGTGTTTTTCATTTCCATTCCCACAAGAAAAAATACTATAATTCACATTTCGAACAGGCATGGATACAGCATCTATAGGATAACTTCCATCTTGATAGTTCTTTCTGAGTTCTGTCTGATATCCACGATCTCTCTTGATCTGTAAATCAATACAGAAATCAATGGGCTCTGTCAAGTTAGCTATAGGTTGTGCCGTATCAACGATTTCTACGGAAGGCGGTAAGATGATATCTTGAGCAGTTATGTATCTAGGACCTTTGACGCAAATGGATGCGTCTCTAACTCCATAGAGATTACTTCTCAATACAATTTCTTTCAAATTTAGTAAAATTTCTTGTACGGATTCTTCAATACCTGCTATTGTAGAATACTCGTGCGGCACGCTCCCAAATTTTGCACGTGTGATACATGTTCCTTCTATTTCTCCAAGTAAAGCTCTTCGCAAGGCAATACCGACGGTGTCCGCTTGACCTTTTCTAAGCGGGGACAGAATGAAACGACCATAATAAAGGCGCTTACTATCTACTCTTGATTCAACACACTTCCACTGTAGTGTTTGAGTGGATCCTGCTACCTCCTCTCGAACCATAATAGACTAGTATTATTATTTTATCATTGAATCGTTTATTTCTCTTGAAATGAAAGTTGAAAGCGGGTTAATTCTTTTACAGACGTCTTTTTTTAGGCGGTCGACATCCATTATGCGGCATAGGTGTTACATCGCGTATACAACTTAATCGCACACCACTTTTAGCAATGGCTCGTAATGCGGCATCTCTTCCACTACCAGCGCCCTTTACCATAACTTCTGCTCGTTGCAAACCTACTGTACGAATAGCATCTACTGCTGTTCTTTGACCAGCATAGGGTGATGCTTTTCTTGAGCTTTTGAATCCACAAGTACCGGCCGAGGACCAAAAAACCACCCGACCTTGTGGGTCTGTAACAGTTATAATGGTATTGTTGAAACTAGCTTGAACATGAATAACCCCTTTTGTTATTCTACGTGCACTCTTCCGTAAACTAAAACGTGCATTCCTACGTAAACCAATACGCACTTTCTTACGTGAACCAATTTTTGGTATAGCTTTTGCCATATTTTATTATCTCATAAATATGAGTTAGAAATAAAAAAAAGAAAAAAAGATACAAAGATATCCGTTTCAGGGTAAAATAAACCCTTTACTTTAATTATTTTAAATGAAATTATTTTATTTGGAATTGGAACATTTCCGCGGGTACTTTTTTTTACTTTTTAGAAAGTAAAGTTCTTTT
>NW_028260368.1:13263170-13281478 GCF_056163025.1 Triticum urartu | reverse complement strand
AGAAACATTTTTGGGAGATGGTTAAAGAGATGGTCAAAAGAATGCTTGATAGCCCGCATGCTGAGGAGTTGCAACTTAGAAGACTTAATTATGGGGTGGTTACTCTGATTCCTAAAACGAAAGATGCTGCAACTATCAAGCAATATCGGCCAATATGTTTATATTATGTTTGTTAGAAAATTGTGACTAAAGTACTGACAAATAGGCTTGAGAGAGTTGCAGATAAGGTGGTGAGTAAGAGTCAGACGGCATTTATGAAAAACGGAAATATTTTAGATGGGGTGGTCACTATCCATGAGGTGTTTCATGAGCTTAGGAGGACTAAACAAGAGGGGGTCATACTAAAGCTAGACTTTGAAAAAGCATATGACAGGGTGAATTGGGATTTTCTACAAGAGGTTTTGCTTAAAAAGGGTTTTCTTTAGTGAGAAGTGGAGAGGTTGGATTAAACAAGTGGTAGAAGGAGGTGCAGTGAGTATCAATATTAATGGAGAGGTTGGCCCATATTTTAAGAGCTACAAAGGATTTTTTCAGGGTGATCTCACCTCTTCTTTTGAATTTGGTGGTGGTCACAGAAAAGGGGGTCACTCAAGTGTACGGCATTCTTTGTCCGTCCAGATCGCGGTACATGTTCGGACTGCTCTGGATTGTAGAGGAACGAATTTCAGGCTACTTTAGATGGGGTGGGCTGCACCCATTCTCGGTACGTACAAGGTGGGCACCCATTCTCGGTTAAGATGGGAAATCCTATAGGGGTAGAAATGCTACATGAAAAAAATCCGCTCTTGCTGTATTAGGAATTGAAAGTAAGTCAACTCCTTCCTCTTAGAGCAACTTGTCGCAGCTGTGACTACTCTTTCTATTTGAATTGAATGTCAGCGAATCACTTGTTTCACTAATGTGACTAGTCTTGACTGCAGGTTTTTTCTTTCTATAGAGAAGTGACTGCGCTAGAGATGCTTATTAAAGGTTTGCTTGGTGGCTTCCTTGCTTGACAGGCTTTCCTTGTTGATTGGCTTGGTCTGCTAGTTCCCGGAAATCACTTCCTCTAAGTCTTAAATAGCAGAACCTACTCTTTCTTCAAAGAATGTAGCATACCTAAGAAATGATTTCTCTAACGAGTCAAATCCGTTGTGAAATAAGGAAATGCGCGGATCGCTTCTTCTACCCTTCTCTTATTCGCATTTCCTGCTTACTATTGAAAGAAAAGCTGTTACTGCTGCATATCCCCTTTTTCCTCTAATTCGAGCGAGTAAAGGCGCAGCTTCCTCATCTTTGCTTTATAGTTTGATATAATATAGAATTGGATTTTGCTTTCCTTTAAGGAGCTCTAGCTATCTTGCTGATCCACCAGTTCATACTATTAATGAAAGCTCTTTCACCCTGCCCGCGGGTAATCCCTTACTGAGCCTACTCAAGCAATCTCCCATTAGCCGCTCTTTACTTTATAGTCAAGCGATTGTAAACTCCTTATTTAGGCTAGCTACTTTGCTGATTAACAAGATTATCGCATTGGAGCTGTGACAGTTATGTAAACTACTTCTCTAGCAAGTAATGAATCTGAGGTCAAAGCCAATGAGTACGCCGGATGTTGCATTTTCGCAGTGAGGGAAGGTTGGCTTGACAGGCTTCGTTCTGGATGTTGTAATCTCTTCTCATGGTCTTTGTTCGCTTTATTATCCCGTTGTGAGAATGGCTAGGACTGTGGATCCACACGCCCCCCCTCTAGTCAGTACTTTCCGAGTAGCGCAAGGCTTCTTCGTTGGCAAATAAACGAATTAATGAACTAATTTCCTAATATGACGTGAACTTGAACTAGCATTGATCAAGTCCATGAGCTCATAAGAAGGAGTTCTTCACGTGAGAAAGTCCACGGCTTAGCTTAATTCAATAAAAAAGAAAGTATCCAATCGACTTTAGGAGCGCCATATGTTTCTATCTGAAACGGTAAAGCGAGGCTCGCTATAAGGGTCATAGCTAGTTCAGGATTGGTAGGAAAGTAATACAAATGATTGTAATATGACAACCCCCAGGGGAGCTAGCCTTTGTGTTAAGATTAAAAAGAAGAGCCCTCTTTTCATACGACTCGGTGATTCCATTGCTCTATCCGGCCGCAAGATTCGATCGCGTACAGCACGAGCACGAGATGGGTTGGGGACTTAGAAATGAGCTATGCTCCAAGAATTGACCCCTGAACTACCTTTGCCCGCCTTTTCTTGTAGAATCCATTCCCCCTCTTTTATATATTTAGAATGCTTTTAGGGCTAGTGGAATGAGGCTGGAACCCATCAATATCGCTAAACCGGGAGAGTTGCTTGTGTTGGGTTCAAAGTTTCGCTCTACCAAGGCAAGATATAATAGAATATAATCTAATCTAATATGCATCCAGCTTTAGCTGAATATCGTGAGTGTTCAGCGAAGTATGCTAGCCATTGGCCTTACGTTCAGGATACTCCTTTCTGTCTTTGCGATGTTTGGTTATAAGAGAATGTTGCTCTTCAGAAAACGCGTATAGCGGCCTTCGTCGATGGGACAAACGCTCCAGTGTATGCGTTACGAGGCAACTAGCATTTTGTCATGGAAGTTCGTGAAACAATGTCATGTCGCGACTCGACATGTTAGAAGGAGCTAAATCAATAGGTGCCGGTGCTGCTACAATCGCTTTAGCCGGAGCTTAGCAGAAAGGTGTGATTCGTGATCTCGATCATTTAAATGATCCTATCCTTAAGATTGGTTTTGGAAGATATGTCAAACATTCGAGAATGGCGCTGTTGATCTAGTTAGGTTTCTAATTGTTGAGTGTGAAGTTCCGTTCTAAAAATATTCGTTTCGTTGGAAAAACCAACGCCGACGTCAAGATCAGTCTCCTTTCCTTTCTCTTTTCGGGAGCAGAGCTGAAAAAGATGGACAGTAACGATCGCGTAATATCAATTTATCGGCCTCGTCATCGAAAGCGGCTTCCAATTGCTCGGAAATTCTCAGCTATATGGGGGACTTTGATGGTGAGCAAAAAGAATTGATCAAGAAATTGGTAAACTTTCGCATGATCGATGGTAAAAGAACGAGAGTTCGTGCTATTGTTTATAAAACTTTTCACCGCCTAGCTCGAACTGAACGCGATGTAATAAAACTTATGGTTGACGCCGTAGATAATATAAAGCCAATATGCGAAGTGGTCAAAGTAGGAGTCGCAGGTACTATTTATGATGTTCCTGGGATTGTAGCCAGGGATCGTCAACAAACCTTAGCTATTCGTTGGATCCTTGGAGCAGCTTTCAAACGACGTATAAGCTACAGGATAAGCTTAGAGAAATGTTCATTTGCTGAGATACTGGATGCTTACCGAAAGAGGGGAATTTCACGTAAGAGAAGGGAGAATCTTCATGGACTGGCTTCCACCAATCGGAGTTTCGCGCATTTCAGATGGTGGTAAAGTGATACCACATAAGGAGCTCTTCCTCATTCAGTCATACTCAACAAAAGTAAGAAATGTTTGACCCGGATCCTTTTTTCATCTTCATATAGAAAGAAAATCGGCCTTCCTCATACTCCCCCCTTCATTCATAGAGTTGGAGGAATCCACAAGAGGCCTGCCCGTTCATAATTGCATAAAAGAACCATTCTTTTTATGAAAACTCTTGTTCCAACCTCACCTCAGGTCGAATGAATACGAAAGGGGGATCAATCAAATCAATAAGCCATGAATGAAGAAGTAGTGGGCCTTTCGCCTTATTTCGTTTGACTCGTGGAGCTGAGAAATCTACTTCAAAGAGAGGGAAAGAGTGCTAGTCCGAAAGAACAAGCAAGGGATGAGCGCACGGGAGCGAAATCCGTTGCGCCCACGCGCATACGTTTTCTTGCTGGGTAATTTCTCAGAAAGTTTTTGTGTTGTTGATTCCTATTCCTAGGTGTTGTGCTTTTTCCCCTATGCCGCCTATTGGTACTAGTGGAGTAGGATTGGCCTGTAATACAGAACCTATAGGTGGTGTAACCTTTCGCTCAATACTCAAATCTACAATTGAAGCATCTGAGGCTGCATCAATCGAGGATACACGACATAAGGAATTGTTAGATCTCCAAACTGAACTTCGCCTTCACCAAGCGTGGGTTTTCACTGGTCCTAACTAACGGTTGGCAAGCGATCCCCTATTCTGCATCCCGAAGATCAGACGGCCCAGAGCCGGAGCGATCATTCAAGCAAGTTACTCAGCTTGAGTTTTTCAGTCAATCAATAGATTGTGCAGTTTCTTAGTCTTTTGGTCCACGTCTTCATGACTTATAGAAAGGGTTTCTTTCTTTTACAAGATCATGGAAGCTTCAGAAACCATCCGAGATCTTCTGGAAACAAGAAATGTTGCATCAAAGGGTTCAGTGGTCATATCATAGTGAAATCGAGTTTCTTGATTTAGTCGATATCAAATTCCCAACTTAGAAATTCGAAAGGACTAAGATTCTACTTCTTCCTCAAATACTGGGAATGTGGATTCAAGTATGATATCACTATTCCACAGATCTCAAGAAAACGAATTGAACAAGTTTGATGGCTGGAAAAGAAGATAGGAATGGGGCACCAAGGAAGGATTGTAGGTAGGGATGCCCTTAGATCCGTTCTCAATAGCTCGTGATAAGGCAAGAAAGCGAGTAGATACCCTGCCCTCGCATTAAAGCATCGATCTAGTCCTCTATTAGATATGAATTTCCCGTTGGAAATCGAGGTACATACTCCAAAAATCCCTGGTTTTTGCCTTCGGTTAGCAACTCGTCTAAGTTTAAGATCGTATTCCATCTTCGTAAGGACATAGAAAGGGGTTTCGGTAGTGACTGTCCTATCAATAGACCGAATGGTCATCAGTTGCCCTCACGGCCTAACGCCGTTTTTGAGCTCCATCACATGCTTAAGAAGGACTTGCCGCGGAGCCAAGGCCTATTTATGAGCCAGACCTAGAAGATCACTGCTTTCGTGCTGGTCATTCTAATCACAATGAGAACTTCTCCCAAAGAGGGTTCTTATTTCATTTCAGTAAGTAGTCGATTGAATCGGTTTCTAACCTAAGGAATGTGTTATTATAACCAAATATATCATCCAAGAGCCGATCTCTTTTTCATTAAGTATCATTAACAGACCGCTTGCTTACGAGCTTGGTAGCCGCCTTGGAGCCGAGGCAGACGGAGGAACCTCTCGAACCTGGAATCCACTTTCCACTTGTCCTCCATATGCTCGGGTCTGCTGTTTGACCAGTATCTAATGCTATTTCTTACTTCGACCAGACGGGCACTTTCGCATTACGCAGTGAGATCGCCTACTCCTCTCGAGGTTGGCATTTTCGAGTTCATATTTCATAGGTCACCATAAAAATTCCTACCTTTCAAATTAGCATATTTTTAGGAACATATCGAACTTTCATCCCGCATTATCTGTGCAAAATTTTATCATTGTTTAACTACTTCCTCAAACCATTCAATGCGCTATCTCCATCCTCTCATTCATCTCTATACCAGAACAATTAATTAGGCCCAGCCCTTCTATCATCGGCCTTGTTGAACTAATTACTTTCGTCTTTGTGCCACCTCAAAGAAGACATTTGATCATGGGCTTTTTTTTTGTGATGAGGCTAGTTTGAACTATGCTTTTTCTCCTTTCTACACCCCTCTTGACACAAGTTTCGCACATCCAGTTCTCTTATTAGAAACTCCCTATAGATATACTTCTGACTGACTGATTATGGCTTCCCTGACTAGAGAAGGAAATGTCGGGAGGAAATAGAGATGATAGGACCACCTGAATGCTGGAGATGAGTGCTCGTCGTATTCCCTCGAGCAAAGCGGAGAAGAGAAGGGGGAAGAAAAAAGGTTCCTAACTCATTGGATAGCTTAATCTATTGGTCAGGGATCCCATCTTTACTTTATTTAGGTGCCTAGACTTTTCGGGGCATAGGGTAGATTTCACAGTCCTTTAAGTGAATACGCCTTCTCTTTATGTATAGAGCTCTTAAAGAATGGATCAGCTCCTAGCGAAAAAGTCCAAGGTCTGAATACCAAGAGCGGTCAAACACAGTGATCGGTCCCGGTCAATGGGTAGAAAAGCCCGCCCTATAATCTGAAGTAGTCTTCGACTAGGTATATAAAATGGATAAAAAGAAAGAAGGGGAGGAGAGGAGATAGATGCATTTCACTAGGCGTATATGATATTGGAAAGAATGGAATCGAGTAAGCTTAGGCCAACCGATAAGTCATCTTTGTGTAACTTCCCATATGCCTACTTCTAAGCTAAAGTAAGGAAATAGGGTGAGATAAGCAAGAATGAGCCGAACGAAGACGTAAGGTTTGTTTAGATGTAGTCTTTGTGCTTTTCAAGTTGCTTCTTGCGAAATCAACTAAGTTCGAAAAAGCCATGCCCAGGTTTCCGGGAGTTTAGATAAGATATGTCAGCTGTTGGAGGATCAATATTATCCGGGGGATCCATATATTATGAGGGAGTATAGAGAGGGGGTCTAGAGATAGTACAGTCTGTAGTGAACCTATTCATTAAATGGACTTTTCCCTTACCTCTCATCAGCTTCCCTTTCCCTCGCCGGTGCAGTGCCATCTGGATACCTCATAAATAAATCAAGCAGGCCGGCTAGTAAGCGATCCCGAGGGGCTATCTTCTCTCCCATGCTGGTGCCTTGCTTAACTCAAGTATAAAGTGGAAATTAAAGCCAAAATCCGGGGTGATAAAATTCCATTTGAATCTTGAGATCCAAGAAGAAGGATAGCTTCATGAGTTCGTTCTGACTCCTAGCTTAGCTGGAAAGCTTTTGCTTGTATCTGGCAGTGGGTGTAACATCCATCATACTCAAACAGAAGAAGGTTTGCTTATCTAGCTCCAAGGCAGTTATAATCATTTACAGAACCAGGGTTTGCACCTACTGAGGAGGAGAAAGGGCCGACGACCCATACTAGAACTCCAAGATAAGATCTTTCAGTCGATCAGACGGCCGAGGCCTTTAATAAGGTCCGGTTGTGCCAACGAGTTCTTCTAGTTATGAATCGCCGTAGGGAGGTAGCATTACATTTTTATTAGCAAAATAGAGCTCCTCATAGAAAAGAATGGCGAAGAAAGTGTTAGAGTACTTTCTTTCTGTTCAGTCCTGGAACTTATTCTTTTCCGATCGACCTATCAACAGTAGCGATCATACCCCGTCGAGCGAGTTAGGAGCTGCTCACAAAGAAGGCCGAAACCAGCTCACCTTGGAGGGTCTTCTCCCATCCAGTCAGAAGTGGAACTAAAGATTAGGATCGCGGGAAATAAACTGAAAGGCAAGAGTGGAGGTTAGCGGGTCTAAGATCTAGTGGGAACATTAGAGGTATCTTCATCATGAAATATGATTGAGATCACACGTAGTACTGACCGCAAGCAGCAGATCACACTACTGCTTGTTGATTCAATCTATCACGCTTACCACAAAACCGGCCACAAAATTAGAAGGATAAGGTGATACCATGAATGACTTATTCCAGAGACGAAGTCTTAGATTCCGGTACTATTGTACTAGTATTCTGAATATTGATACTGGGGCTATCACTGAACTCAGCGAACGTTTCGATCTGACGTCATGGAAATATTATACAGTCAAAGGTATGATTGCAATAGCTAGCGTAGAGTATAAACCTGTTTATCCATTGGTTAATCATTGGGTTGCACATACAGTTGCATGTTATATACTATTACAGAAATATATCTATCCAAGAATCCCAATCCCGAAGGAGGGCGATCTTACGACAGCTTCCATCGTGCCAGTGCTATACTTGGAAAAAGGCTCCTGTCCAGAAATTGATGATACCCTTCCTACATCAACGAGCATCTGGCTCTATGATGAATCGGATCCTTCTCAAATCCTCCCGATTGATTATATAATCAATATAGTGTATAGAGAGATGATCCAAGTTGCTGAGAAGTATCATCAGAAACCTGTTTATAAAGTGGGTCTTAGATTTTTAGCGCCCCATTCGAAAAGAGAGGAGATTAGTGAGTGCTTATCTTCATCAGATCTTTATAAGATGCTTTATGACTCGTTGGAGATATCAGAAAGACTACAAACCCTAGTCTCTAGTATACCGAGAAGGCCAAAGAAAACGAATACAGCCGATACTCGGAAAAACCCCTACATCACTAAGCTACAGGATAAGTATCAACTGAAGCTTCCAGCTGAAGAGACTCTGACGATTCAGAACTCTAATCTAAAACTTTCTAATCGGATGAGGGTTCCTAGTATTTGGAGCGGATATCCAGACACGCGCAACACAATTCCCTCTATTCGGTCGATTTATAATCAAATAGTCGCGGAGAGGAATGAGAATGACTTCTCTCCTTGTAAAATTCACTATAATCGAAAAGTGAAGAAGGTTAAGCAGGTTCCGGACGTTCCAACTCTCAAACCAGTCATTGTTGTTAATATGCTTACACTTTTATATAGAGATAGATATCAGCAGTTTAAGATACCACATTCAGGTGCGTTCGTTATGGTTAGAGCTAATCAACCTCTAGCTTTGAAGGATAATCATATGTTTTCCACTGACTACTCAACTGTTATGAAGGTTAGAGGTAATCAAGTATCTGTTTTGAAGGATAGTCATATGTTTTCTTCCGCTAATGACTCAACTCTTCTCGCTAAGTGTCTAACCGAGGGAGGTAGACGGTTAGTATATAGTTTGTTGACCGGTTTAACTAGGAGAGTGAAAAATGAAAGAAGGAGTATTCACGTTTATTTAACGAATTTCGATAGAGATGATAGTTATCGTATACTAAGGAATTGTTTGATACATCGTAAACATGAGTTCAAATGTTCAACGCTTACGAGATATAATAATATCTCCAATATGAGGGTGTATTCAGCAGTTAATAACCGATTACTTTTCAAAGTGCGGGACTTTAATGATCTTTTATGTTATATCCAGGAAGATGAGTTGCTTGATATGTTTTGCCGACAACACAGTTCTAAAGCTTGTAACACCGAGACGATGTCAATACACAATCTAGTAGAGAAAAAACAGGAATATGTGAACTATATGATGCATGATATTATGCTGTACGCAGCTATAATGCAAAAAGCGCAAGAACGCTATTGGATGAATTTCCAGATGGACCTCTTTTATAAGGAAAACTTTGCAGAAATGAAAACACCTAATTTCACGGTTAGCAACATCCTGAAAACTTATTCTTGTTCGTGTCAAGAAGTTGAAGGGGGGGAGGTCGAAGTAGCGAATCCGTCAATCGAGTCAAATACGTCTGATTGATAGTAGGATCGCTAACTAAACAACCGTAATTGATTTTTAGTGTATTGCTAGTTATGTCTTTGGTACGCTGACTCTCTGCATGAAGGTGATAGGAGCGCAGTCCTTGTAAACCACATTATTATTATGAATGCACAGCTCTGTACAGGGTCTATATGTAGGTTCTAACCTAATCCTACATGCGTTTCTCTCATCCTTTATCGTTTCCCTCACATCATCACCCCTTTTTCTTTTTCGTATTAAGAAGGGATTTATTGAGAGGTTTTTAATGTGTCTTTGATCGTCGAGCAGGATAAATGATAAATCGGTAGGTTTTAGAGTAGCCCTATTAGGTTGAAATCAATAATGCCCTCGCCCGTAAGAGTTATCCGGTAAAGATATATAATAACATTGTGAATGGTGATGTCAACATGTAACCGTAAAGATCAGAAGGGGCGATCTATACCTTTCTCAACAAGGCCGTACACTAGGCGTGCTAACAAGCCCTCCAACCTCCCGTCATCTATACACTCCATCTGACATAGGAAGGTTATCCCTTCCATTTATCGGGTACTCGAGTTATGGTGTAAAACGGGGGCCCGGTTTTATACACTCCCAGGTAAGTCGGTTTGTGCTTATGTCCTCATAGGGTTCGTTTTGCCCTTGACCTAGGAATAGAGTCATGACAAAGGATGAGGCACGCGATCGTTTTTGCTTCCTACGAGCGAGCGCTGCCAAATCGACAACACTTGTTTGACGTTATGCCGATTGCTGCAGGATGTTGACGGGAAGGCATCGTCGACTCTCTCTTCCATGTTTAGGTACTGTCTGAATAGGGTGAGTAAATCGTTGTATTTTATCCTCTAGAAGAGTGAAATATGACGAAGAGCGGTTCGAATGTATATAGATGGGGAAATTCCTACGGCTTCTATTTACCACTATCAGATAGAGGGCATAAATCTCTTGATAGCCTGTTCACTCAACTACCACGCTTAGCTAGTCTGTCTGTGGGGGTAGGAATAGGGTAGTCTCCCCTTCTTCGTAAGTAGCCGAACTCGGATCTTCGCAACTATCAAAACTCGAACTCAATAAAGCTTCTGAAAGTGGTTCCGTGTTAAGCGACTCACTCTCGTTGAAGGAGTATCGCCCGATGCAGATAACAGCGTTGAAGTGGAACTAGCTTTTTCTTTTTCCACTAGATTCGAGGTTACAGGACACGGAGTAGACATCAATCTCTTGGAAATGTGGTTCGTCTCAAATCTTCCCATTCTTTCTTCTATTTACGAAGTGGTATACCACCCTCTGTGCATGTGGAGCCATCTTTTAGATCTATGCCGTGGATCTAACAACAGCAAAAACACGTGCGACATTGCTATTTACCCCTATGGCATAGCTAGGATTGTAACGAAGCCTTCTATCACAGATAATCCTCGCTGTTCTCCACTTCAATACACCCATCCGCTAAAACGATGACTTTTCTTTCATGTGGGGTACAAACCAGACAAGGGGTTGTACTATTCTCCTCATCGAGATAGTCGATTTTCCCAGGAATACCTACATCTTCTAACAACGATTCCAGATCGATATATGTTTCATCCTTGATTACTATAATCACTTCGCTACCCAACCGTGAGTAACTAACTCCTGGATATGCCTTCCATATCTTCGAGTCAAATTGCGCCCTCAAGTAAACGTGAAATAGCACCCGAGAGATTTCTCCTATCTCTGGGACATACTCCCATGACGCATCCCACCCTTTATCCTGATAGTAAAAGGGGTTGTTTAACAACATTCCGATCAGCGCTTCTTCCATGCTACTCAACCCATCTACATAGCTTAACACAACTTTCTGAAGAGTATACTTCTTCACATTCCATAATGAGAAGTCGATCTTGTACACTCTTCTTACATTCGTTGACATCTTACTAATATAAGAATAGTGAGCTTCCTCAAGATCTTCCAACTCGTAAACGTTGTGCGGGTGACCTATCAATTCCAATAGACGTTTTGATAGTGCCATCAATACTAGTAAATCTACGCCGCACCCCGCTCTCCAAACATTAGTAGTTTGGGTTTCCGCATCATAATATTGGTGTGAATACCCTCGTCTATATTCACCGTGGAGGAGAGCCTCGAAGGCGTGAGGAATTTTTGTTAGAGAACAACACTCTATGTTTGATAACACATAACGATTAGCTAAAATTGCTTTAACGGCGCGCTCCATACGGAAACGGAGGACTCCCCGACTCTCCCATCCCTTTGGGTCGCTATTATACATTGTCTCTACTGTTGACGCTAACCGATATGCGGGTCTACTATTCAGGTATATACAATAGCTCCTTCTACCATTCCTATTTATGCTATATAAGATATCAGAAACTCTAGAATTGCTTCCATCCATTCCCATACTAATTATTCCTGAAATACCTATCTTAATTGATTGAATTTGAAACTGCATCCTCATCTGTTTTTGCCTCATAATCATTTTATTATTCGTTCCCTCCTTTCAATATGTTGCTGAGAATTTCTGAGAGATTTAGGTCTGGAGGAACTACACCAGTCCCAATGCATACTCCACCAATTATTAGACCAAATCCGATGAGAATACTCCCCCAACCCACATTATTACTATTGCTATCGGGCACGGGACCCTCACCCCCACCATCTGCTGCTGGAGGGAGAGGTATGCCGCCCTCCCCATCTTCGATCCCGCCATCAAAGGGGCCGTCGTTGATGTTTTTGTCGTATATGATATGAGGGATGTCATCCCCTACAGTGGGAGGATCCATAAGATCTGAATGCATATTCTCCCACGAAATTAATAACGATCCACCCGTCGCCCACCCTAGAAATGGTTCAGAATTTCTCATAATTTCCATGAAATTACCCATCCCTGATATGAGTTCCAGAATCGCAGCATCACCTTGTGTGATACTCAACAATGTCATAGTCCCACAACAGCCTAACTGGACACTTGCGAGTAGATTCCCATACACGTATCTGTAACCCACAGACGTATTATCCATTATGACAAGGGCTTTAGTCTTCATCGCTAGAGCATTGATACCCCTATGCGTCCGGAACCAGTGCAATTGGTGTGATAGTTCGTTATGCAAGTGTTGTATCGCTGTGTTATATTCAGGAATACGACGATCAAAGACTCCTTTATCCCAAAATATTTCCTTCATCGTTCTTAAACACATGAGATGATTCAAATATGCCATATGCCATATAAATGTTGGGTTCCGCCCGAATTCCTGCCAAGACTTTCTCTCATTAAAATTGATTTCCCTCACGACATCAGGATTTCCTAGATGAGGATTTGCCCTTTCAGTGTAATCGAAACAGCTAGTCTTATAAATGAAATCGTGATTACGCTCCTTCATAAACCTAATGAATTTTCGTTCATAACCACTATACCCACTCAAAGATAACGAGTGTGACGCACTAGAAATCTCCACGCCGCAGCACTTCGGTTTAGCCGTGCTTAGTTTCTTCAGCCAACCGTTGAAATCATTAAATGCCCCCATTTCTTGTATCATCTCATACGGTTCATAAACTCTCCTATTATCAATAAGTAGATTTCTGAAATACCTGGCATAACTACCAGAAGCAGAAAGAGGTGTTTTCTTATATAGTGGTGGTTGAGTATTCGTCGTAGGTATACGGGTCTCATAAACAGAGTGGGGAGACAGTTTTTGAGTCATTTCGCTTTCGTTTCCTTCATTTTATCCCCTTTTTAGCGGTGGATATTCAAGTTATTAATCGCTTACGATGTGAATAATATAGATTCAATATCTAATGATGAGGTATATATTATTGATAGTAATCATTCAGCGTCTAATAAGCGAGATGACATAGAAGAAGTAGAGATGGAGATCAAATCGACTTCTAGTGAAAAGGGTAAAGGTTTTGCTATAATTAGTAAAGAGGATTTGATTGCTATAGGAATCGTCCTTGGATCGGGGGCAGACGGTGGTGATGACGGTTCAACTGGGTCAGATACTTCCGCTACTTCATTAGGGAAGATGAATAATATCTTCGGTCGTTGTTCAAAGATCAACAGTTTAATCCACAGAATTAGCTGTCAATGTATATCTGCTCTGAAACATTATCAAATCGTCGATATTAGTGCGACATGGGCTTCGTTAATCGATTTATTGTGTGCTCTCGGAGGTGCTATACAAGGTTGGGCTGCTCTATATGAAACTGAAATCGTGATAGCTTATATAATCTATCTGTATTTAGGGGAGTATTTTACTAAATACCGGTTTGATATCAGTCATCGCGTAGCTGGAAGTGCTTTTGATTACACTGTTTTTGATAGACCGAATACTCGCATAGTAAAGGCGCCTAAGAAATCGTTATTGTTTGACAAAACCCTGCCCTTTTTTGCAAATTGGCCTGCATCTTCGACCATTCCGTGGTCTACCATTAGAAATAGGTATTATTCGGTTAATAATTTGAATAGAATAATGAATTCTTTAGGTTTAGTGAGTATAAACAAGTTAACTCTGTCGTGGAATGAGATCCATAACACATATTATGGTTCTGGGGTGAAATCCCTATTTGCTGAAGGGTACACAAGACTATTAGTTCAAGTTACAACAAGGGCATATGCACATAAATTCGAGGGGGGTAGTTTCTGCACTTTCCATATCCTCGTTTTATTAGGGATCGGGGTAGTTGTTTGGTACAAATTTAGTGCACAAGATCCACTTACTCTACCACTAGAGGATACGAAGCTCCACTTGTTCGAGCCATTCAAACATTATAGTTCCGTAGTAGAGGGTTATAATAAAATCACATACTGGATGACTGAAGATGTCGTGGAGATAGTTTATAACAATTATAAACCTTCTTGTGAACCTTTTTGCCGAATAGTTGAGGTTAATCAATATGATATGGAGCATCTGGCTCAAAAAGAACGTATGGCTTCGATTGGACTAGCAATCATGATTGCAACCTTTATCACTACAAACGTGATTATACCTGTAACACTACCCCTTATACAATACTGAAAGAGGGCATATTATAAAACTATGTTTTACCTAATGAATTTACGAGCTATTTTACACCTGGAATTTATAAGCAAGAGATTTATACTCTTAAAGGGTGCCACATAATTCGTTGAGGGGGAATTCGGACATATAGTTCGAGGCGTAATTTGTCGAGAATTCTGTATTCTGAGACTATACTAGAGTCGTCATCTAACGTCAGCCTTCTCTCCACACAGCCTGCATGTAGGCTATTACCAATCAAGGTATGCCACATCCTTCACTTAAGGGCGGGACGTTGTATAGTGTAGTCTATTATAGGTGCGGTTTGAAACCACTTTGATTCTCTAAGGGTTTGCCACAATAAAGAATCGCTATACTGCAGATAGTCCGCCTGCTTTCAACGTTATTATTGTTTATGATTTAAGGCTGCAACCTCCTTATCTGTAGTTTGGGTTGCCGGCGGTGGTACGAGCCATCCCCCTCCTCTGTTTTAAAAAGATTGAAGGATCTTAACATCAGAAGTGCGGCAAGCAGACTGCCATGAAGAGTGGAACTATATTGGTTAGACGGGAGTCTTGTTACAATACAATGTCCAGAGAAGGTTTTTTTCTGCCGGGTGTTTGAATCTGTCTGATCTTGTATTGGATCAGTGATGTTCATTTCGCTCGTGCTAGAAAACATATTCTCTATATGTTCAAACCGCTTTTCTGAGAAAATAGACCTTTAAGGCGAGGTACAATGCATACACAATTCTCATTCATTCCTAAAATGATTTAGAAATAGAACAATCCGTTTATAGAATTCGCTACTGCGCGAGGGGAAAGGTTCTACCCTCAATCTTACTTGTATCAACATGTGACGAGGAAGCGTCATTGGCACATGTCTACGACAAATCCTATTCGAGAGGCACCGAAGGCTGGTTAGAGATCGGATACTCGACCATAGCTACCTCTTTTTCTAGATCTGGTTAGAGATCGGTTGACTCCCCCACAACAACTCATGCACTACATAAATCTCATGCGGTTGTCCATACCTCCCATTTAGAGCACATATCTCACAGTGGTAGGCTTGGCGAGTATACCGACCGTCAACTTCAGGCACAACCACGGGCAACCTGAAAAGTAACGACGATATTTTCTTATACTGCTCTGGAAAGAGAAACAACACTACCTCAGGGCGGTATTCATTCTCGATAACATCCATATATGACCCGAAAGGAAGATCGATCCCAAAAACGGTATCTGAATTCAACACTCTAATTTGAATCTTATGTGCAAGAAGTTCAATGAGTCCCGATACTCCGATTTAGAAAGAACCTCTTCTGCTCTAGCATGGGATGCTCGCCGACTACATCAGTACACGCTTTATCATAAATAGGATGAACGCTGAAAGTCCTAGAGTCTCACTCATGGCATTTGCTCGAGTTATAGAGGCTCTATCTATATTCTTATTATCGTGCTTGGATAGCAATCCTTTCTTTCAATCGACTAAGACTGTTAGAAAGCACATTCATATAAGCCTTGCCTTTCAGTAACTATCCTTAGCGCTGTTCTTCTGCCTATCTCCTATTGGTCAGACAGATCCGGGCTTATCAAGTGGTACTGAAATAGGGTCAAATTCTGTTTAGTAGAAAGGAAGGAAGACGGCATGGGTCTCGTCGGACTTGATGACGATGCCGAAGTATAAGGGAGGCATGGGATTTAGAGACATTGAAATTGAGAATCTGGCTATCTTGGCTAGGCAAGCCTGGCGGATTCTACAAGATCCTATGTCTCTTAGCGCCCGGGTGTTGAAAGTGGTTTATTTTCCAACTGCTCCTAAGTGCTGCTCTAGGAAACAAACCGTAACAGATATGGACGGGAATAAAAAATGGACGCTGAGTAAATCTGTAATATTCCTATTAGCCATGTCACTTAGGGAAACTTCTGGGCGTGGCCCGGCATTATAAGAAGACCGGTAACAAAGGAAGGAGACTATCTATTTGCTGAGACTATGGTTACTCTTAGCTTGACATACAGAGTTTAGGATGTGATCGATCGGTCGGGAGGACAATAATAACAATGTAGAGAATTGGTCTAGCTACAACCCTCCAGTGGAATTAAAGCGACTCGCCAAGGCCAGTTCGATAGAAAGGGAACCCTTGTGGAGAGACAGGATCCCCATCTTTCGGTGGAAGAACCTCTTGATCTTACGCCCTATGTTCTTGGTAAAGTGAGCTATGTCATAGCCTATTGCTACCCGATCTACAAGTCGGTCTACTTCTGGCTCTTGCCTTGATTGGAACGGCTTTCGAGTAAGAAAGGGCCTTTACTTTCCCCCTGAGGGTAGGAAAATCATGATCGGGATAGCGGACGTAAAGCTATTGAACTTAGGTATGCTCTTTCCTTTTGTCGAAGTGGAATCGTAGAACACAATGTGATACGATGAGATAGAAAATGCAATAGAAATAGAAATAAGGATAGCAAACGGGTTACCTACTCTACTCCTAAGGGTCAAAGCAAGCCCTTTAATTCCATTCTTTATTCTTACATTAAAGAATGAATCAAATCTCCCCAAGTAGGATTCGAACCTACGACCAATCAGTTAACAGCCGATCGCTCTACCGAACTGAGCTATTGAGGACGAACGAATTGCTTAATAAGCTGAACACCCACATAATCTCGATTTGACACAGCAACACTTTCCATAACAACAGGGATTAAAAAACAGGTGATCAGGACTCGGATCCTGGGTATCTGTCTGACGTGTGATAAGGCGGGGACAGGATTCGAACCTGCAGTCTTCAGGTCATGAGCCTGATGAGTTGACCAATTCCTCTACCCCGCTTCTTCCCCTGATCTTTCTTTCCCTCTTCAGTGAGTGACTCGAAAGAACTAATTAAATAGGGGTTTTCGATCTGCTTTCTATACTAAAATTCGAGAAATCATTTTTTGATTCAGGTTGATTCGGGCAGTTCAGTATTGAATTATCCATCCTTTCGAGTACTAAAATGCAAGAAATCTCGTCGTTGCTACTACTTCCCGAATTCCAGTTGGCAAATACAATTATAGTTTGGAAGATCGCCTGAAGGTGTTAACTCTGAACCTGAAGAAACAGAGCAGGCAAGTTCAGAAGCAGAGAAGAGTCAGAAAAGCGGGGCAATAGCAATCATTGAAGCGGGGTAGAATGCATAAAATGCAATACGTTCCCCACGAGAGGCGAGGCACCTTAGGTGCAGACTCGCGACCGTGCTCCCAATCTGGATCTGGATATGAGATTGAATAAAGTTATGATATCGGATCGGAGTACCAATGCATCCGTACTGACTGGCAATAGTTGAGCCGCATAAAGCAAGCAGTTCGAGACTCAATATGCCCACCTTTTTGGTGTATCCGTAGCTTTCAAATACTTAGGTATCCCAATTCACCACAGGAAGCTCCTAAATAAGGAATCGTGTAGAAGACTGATTTTAAGCTAGAATGGGTCTTTCAACTGGTGCTTGATACGTGTTACTACGACGACCAAGAATCTTCACGGAGTGGAAGTAGCAATAAGTTTGAAGCTCGTTGGCTTTGTGCAGAAGCAGTGGAATGGAAAGCAATAAATTGTTTAAGAAGAAGTAAATAGTTCAGCTTGAAACCAAAGTCCAGAGTTCTTCCTTCATGCTTGCTTCCCAGTCGATGGCCCTACTTTCACCTTCCTCATCGATTTAGTGAACGATTGATGTACAGCGGGAAGAACCGCAGACGATACATCACCTTAAAAGCTACCTATACGTCCGTTTTTATATCCAAACAGAAGCCTCTATAGATGACCCGGAAGACAGACACGAGCAAACATCTCTGCGCAGAAAGCAACCGGGTTCAAACAGAGATTGACTATCTCCTTTTCTTGCTCGATCCTCTGGAAATCGTTTGGAAGGTAGATTTTGCGAATAACAAGTGTGATACTGACGACGTGCTCCTAAGGCGACTGCTTAGTCGACAAACCAACACTTATACGAATCGCTAGAGCTCTCGGGTGGGATCAACTAGCTTACCCAGGCACTGTTTGCTTCAGACATGGCTACAAGGAAAG
>NW_028260368.1:13248170-13258170 GCF_056163025.1 Triticum urartu | reverse complement strand
CGGTCTCCTTCTCCTTCGTACCCCTAGCGGATATGAATAATAGGAAGAAACAGGTCCTTTCTAAAGGCGGGCATTAGACCAGAGTTTCGTGAGCCGGAGAAGATCGATAAAGCTTAGAACTTGCTCGTTTGCAGGAGGAGGCGGTGGTATGACTCCGTCCGTTGAACGAGCATTTCGTGCCACCTGTTCGGCGTCCACATCCACTACCATTTTCTGATCCCAGTATCTATAGCAAAATCGCTATTTGCCTCACTCTATAGAAGGCCTCCCGTATGTAAGATCACCAACCAAGTTCCTTTCTTCTTTTGTTTGTGCCATCTTTACCAACTTCTACTTCTTGGCTGGCTTGATGCTTACAGGTCTTGCCTCTGCTGATACTGGTCATGGGGACAAGAACTCCGTGGGAAGAGAGCAGATACCAATCCTAAACAACCCTTAGAATGGCCTCATCCAAACGGATGATTGTCATTGATAAGACGGGCAGGTGGTATGTTGATACTGAGCCGCTTCCCCTGTAGTTGTTAGCTCGTTCTTGACAAATCCGATCGGGTCTTCATAATCTGGAGTAAAAGGATTCGAACCTTTGCATGCCGATACCAAAAACCGATGCCTTACCACTTGGCTATACTCCAAACAAACGGTAGGTTCCTGGAGAACCGTGGAAACTAGTTAGTTCAAATCGAACTCAAAAGCAATGCGCATTATCTACGCCTTTTTTTTGATTCACCAAGACCCGGCTGATACAAACGAATAGTGGGAGTTCTTTCTTACGAATATAAATGGAGGAAATATCCCTAGTACCTTTGTCCTCTGCAAAGATCATAAGATCAGATGGAGTTGGATTGATTTCTCGCATCTACTAGATCAGAGATCAGAGTCAGGGGAGCTCTCGTAAGTGAGCCTAAGTAAGTAGTGTGGTTCGAGCGGATCAGTCACCGCTGAGTTCTGCTTTCCTCGCAGAGTTGGTTTTAGCCGGAACCGCGCTCTTGCCTTCTTCTTGTGCCCTTGATTATTGATCTGAATTCAAGTTAGATTAGAGAATACGGTGCCTTTTGATCCACCCTTAGGTTTGAAAACTGTGGAGGTTCAGTTACAAAATGCAGTTTATGAGGCTGCTTTGTATGCCAGTGTGCAGGAAGGAGAGTTGGAAGATATACCTAGATCCCCCAATAGAGAAAAGAGCGAGCAGGTTACCTACTCTTGTGGTGGATGGCGGCACTAGAAGTTGATGCTTTTTATGGACGGACATAGAAATTCGATTTCCAATAGAGCTGCAAACGCTACTGTAAGCCGAAGACGAATGCTGGCCAAAAGTAAGCAAAGCAGGAGAGGCGTCGTTTCCTTCAGTTGGTCAACCAACAGGTCTCCTCACTCTAGCATTTCTTCTTTGTTCGGTCGCAAGGCAGGGAAATGGAGGATTTGTTTCTGCTCTGTCCTTTACCGCATCGATGGATTCAATTTCAGTGGATAGAGCTCAACCTGTTGCCATCGTCATTTCAATCACAATTCACTTGGTAGGTAGACGCTTGTTCCGACCTCCATAGTGGCACTTTGACCTTTTCTCAACAACATCTACTTCTAATCTGCTTGAACGGCCCTCTTGTCATTTGACCCAGAATTGAACGAGATGACACCCACCAATATCTTCCAACACAGGATCTCCCTTACAGGGCCGTCCTTCTCTCTTTCTTCCCAAGAACATCGGGGGTCTGTTCTCTGAACGAGTCAGCACCAGCCCCGTTACCAATACGGGGATCTCGGCCATGAGAACTTGTAGAACTTGTCTCTTGAATTGCATCCCCCCCTAGGCCGACCAGCTAAGTAGGACCCACTTAGCAAAACAGGTCTATAGGGCGCTAGGGAAGGGGTATAGAATGGTACTTGAATCTATCTATAGACATAGGATCCCCCAGCCACAGGAATCCATTGGTTTCTGTCTCAATTCGTCATTTGAACTGAAACTAACCACGAAGGGAAAAGAAAAGAAGGATTCTAGTTTGCCACTACTTGGACTCAACTTGGACTTTCGGAGGAGAAAACCATTTCCATTAATATATGACTCAGTCATAGCCAAGAGATCATCATTCTAATAACAAGGATCTAGTTTATATATCTCGAATTGGGTTCATAAGATGCCAAAATAGTGGAAGTACCATCACGTCTACCTAAAGCAAATGGTTTCTATAGATTGAGAAATGGTTTCTATAGAATGAGATATAGTCGAATGTACCTTGAATACTTCACGTGCATTCTTCGCTTATAAATTTAGCCAAGATCCAAACATCTCAATCTCTTCATACGTTCTTCCTGTTGAACTCTTCTTTCGCTCAACAAATGCAAGTTCGTCAGGGTTTGGTTACTAGTTTTCTTGGAAGGGTTTTCTCCCTTGATCTTTTCCCTTGTTTTATGATTGGAATGAAAGTAGGATTGTTTATCCAATCCAAACTATTTATTGAGGGAAAGTAAGATCAATAGTTGGCCCTATTGTCTGTGCTCTGTTCTGTTAAGGATTTCTGTATTGGAAACATAGGCATCCTGCTATTCCCTGCTCTAGTTTCAGTTCAGTCATAAACCTATTGCCCGGGTCCTTTGATACTTGATTTCCTGGGTCAACGGTACCTAGATTCCCCTTTGGCTTGATCTTACCTGGATTTCTGATTGGAATACAGATTGGATAAACAAGAGGAACTTGGAAAAGAGGGTTGGCCAAAGCATAACGATAGTGCATTCAATCGATTCCACTCTAGTTTTTCATATCTTTTCCCTCAATAAATAGTTTATATATGAAAGAAAGTGCCAACTTATTGTTCTTGGAATGCTGATTTCCATGGATTTCTTCTTGGGCATATCCCCCCCTGATTGATGACCTGGCTAAAACACCTATTCCTTTTTTCTGGAATTGCTGCCGAAAGCCTGTTTGCAGCATCCATAGCAATACGTGTTAGTACTCAATTTCTTTGATTTTCATTTGATGAAGTGAAGACACTTATCTATATCCATTTATAGAGTGGTAGAGTAATCTTGCAATGCGGCATGAATTGGATGACTTAATAGTTTTCTGCAGTTTAGTACTAACATGCCTGTGTGGTGAACTAACTACCTTGGGCAAAGCAACAAATATGCCCCCAATCACGCTGCCTATGTGAACAAATTCTAAAACTTTGCATAAGCAGCTTAATTAAGTAGAAAAACCTAATCGATAGCCTACTACTTATACTTCTTACTTTCACTTTGATTTATACTTTGACTTTCGATACCTCTCCCCTAGTGTACTCGAGAGCTTGAAGGGGAAGACAGACTAGAAGACTTCCACACCATAACTTCCTTCCTTGGCTGACTGCCTGGCCTTCAAGAAACTCGAAAAACTGTAATAACTCACTTCACTATGATAACTATCTTTCGAACAGGACTACTACTTAAAGGCTAAAAAGACCTACCGCGACTGGCTCACTTGCTTGAAGGACTAATGAAAACACGTCGAACTAGCTAAAAGGACGTAAGCTAACAGCGAAACTCAAACAAAAACGGATGCTGACTCCGATATAGATATTGAGGATTTTCTACAAGCCGCCGCCTCACCCTGCTCGCTTACTTCCCACATGCTTGCTTAACTCACTATCTTTTGGGGTAATACACTGTATAGATAGGAAAGAGATAAATGAAAGAAAAAGAAGATAGAAATGAATTGATAGAGTCAGATGAGTCACTAGCTTCAATGAAAGGACTAACGAGAACTTTGAAAGTTCTTCCTATCAGCATTAGTCAGCTTTCGAGTCCTTCAAGCGAGTGCCGCAGGGAAAGGAAGAGTATTTCATCATGGCCATTTATTAGGACTACTTGGATAAGTTAGGACAGTTTCTCTAAGGCCAGCTGTTGAGTTAGTCGGTTCATAGGTTGTCGTAAAATATGGGTGTAGGAAGCCTGGACTCTGATTACCGATATGAAAGCGAGGACTCTTTTTCTCTCTCCCCATTAACGGAAAACTATCTTAACCTCCTTCAGCAAGTTCGTTATCTACAAGTAAGTTAGAGAATTCCTGTTGTCAAGCTAGTTATCTTATACAAGACTTTTCTATAAGGCCTGCAAGCAGGTTCAGGTGGAAGCAGGAAAGTAACACCACCTGGTTTTCTCACGGGTGTAACTCTTTCTCTTTTGCCCTTTATGCCAGCCTGTTCCCTAAGTAGGATAAGTTCATTGTGTTATTACAGGTAGTATTGCTCTCAAAGCTAGGAAGGAAAGGTAAGGAGCAAGCTTATTTACTAAGATCCTAGCGAGTGGAATACTTTGAACGAGCAGGGAGCGAGCGGAGTACTTTACGCAAGTAGTGGTTTACCAGGAACTCGTATAAGAGCTAGTCATATAGTCCTTGAAGCATTATTCCTTTTATCGGTAGGGCTGTTAGCAAGGAGTTTGAAGCTTGAGTACTTTCAGCCTTTCCTGTTTTAGCTAGGAATGAAGTTGGTTCAGAGGTGTCAAGTAGAGAGGTTAGATCTTCTCTTCCTTCTCATACTGCGAGTAATATCTCTACTACACTTTCCACTTTATGTTGATCAGTTTGAGCATGAGCAGCTCGTTCAGGAGCAGCCGCCCGTGGAACTCTTGTTTTGAGGAAGCAATGAACATTGTCTTTTTCCATTCTCAATAAATGAGGAAGGAGGGGTGAGGTCCTCACTTGCGAGTGAGGCAAGGCTTTCTTTTATAATACATCCTACCCGATTTTGGTTGACGATTGCGTTCTATTCCAATTATTCACTTGTTTTTCTTGTCACTGTGGCGAGACCAGGATGAAGAGAGAGAACTATTTCCATTTCCAGACAGACCCCGAGCCGAGGTTGGAACAATTCTGTATTTTCTTGTTGGTTCCTTCTTTATTATTTATTCCAAGTTTTTCTCTTCCATTCGGTTCATTAGCTTTAGGAAAAATAGAAGCTGCGGAAATGCTCGCTTCTAAAAGGCTTAAAGGCTCTGATCAAGGCAATGAACATTTGCACTTGGAAACTAATAAGAAAGGAATTCAAATCATAGTTCAATACAGACTTTTTCTCTTTTAAGAAGGGTGAAACTTTCCTTCCAATACTTGTGCGCTCCTACCCATCTCTACTGAACAAACCCACTACACATCGAGTGGCAGGGTATGTGTGTAGGCCTTTTCAAGGACATTCGAAACAACATGTCGATAAATTGCTATAGAAAGTGGGGCTAGATCGAGAGTTCTGACCTTTTCGTGGGTTGGGTGATCTTCAAACTCTTGTTTTTCTAGCGAAAGAACGCCCTTCTGAGCGATGATCTCCTACAAGCGAGTATAGTAAGGTTGACTTCAATTGAGACAGAATGTCACTGGTCAGCTCCTTAGCGTGACAATTAACACCACTTTCTTATTACCTAAGAGATTAGATAAGGGAAGAAGGCAGGCCAAAGCTTATAGATTCGGAGATCGTACTTTCTAACGCTTTGTCTGAGTCAGTCCTACGACCCCTTCCGGCTGAGACACGAATCCTAGCCTATCTGAGTCGCAGAATGAAGGGCTCTTCAGAAGGCGCCACCCAAGTCTCCTTTGATACTTCGGAGTCAGGAATTTTTTTTCCAAGGAAGGCGGATTTTCTGCGTTCCGCAGCACGAACAGGGTGTACAGAAGATCGATGTGCCATCTTTCTAACCACCTTCATTTGTTGTATGATCAGTAGGGAAGGGAGCCTTTGATAAAGGACCCCCAACCAAGAAATCTACTGTCTCAGAGCGACAGTCAAGCTCGTATCGCGGAACTAGAACATTTCTTTGATTGATAGGTCAGATAGGAAGCAGGCAAGCAAACCAAGTTATAGGTTTGGAAGTTAGAACTCGGAAAGGTTGTCCTGTGACTACCTTTGAAGTCTTTGGGTAGGACATCAGGCTAAGGTCTTATGATGAGCCACGCGCATATGAGGTTTACTGCAGCCCTAAAGCTCTGTCCCCTATCCTACCACTAGATCTCCTATGCCGGAACATGAACAGAGAAAGCTGTGAGTGTAGTCTTAGGAACGAACCCGGGGTTGCTCTCGCAAAAAGATTGTACTAAAGAAAGCTAGAAAGCTCAATTCCAAGCTTTAAACCTCTGGTCCACGGGTCGGTGAACGAATGGGTTTTGGGAAATAGAGAACATGGACTCGATTGAACAAAGGTGGCACCGGAATGAATAGCCCACTTGTTTCGGGCAAGAATGAATGGGACTGATCGACTCGAGTTACCGAGCGACCTCCACTCTTCGACTCGAGCTTTCGCTTCTGCTTTTCTCTTGTTTTGATTTATTAGCTTTTAGGGAAAGAAGAGGGTCTGAAATACAACTATGTCTACGAGTGCCGCGAATGAACCTTCGGTTCTTCCCAAGAACAAGGAGACACGAACTAAATAACTCGTATCAGGCTACGGGAATAGTGAACGGAAGAAGGAACTAGTGAGGCTTTCGTTGGTCAACAATATGCCCTCCTCACTTGAGGAGAGTGAAGGTCATGACTTATTGAAGCAGAACGTCAATTGGCCAAGAGAAGGGGAACTCCTTTCGTCGGTAACTATTGAATTGCCTATCTAACAGTGGAGCGAAGCGGAACGTTGAACGGGAAACTCGTGTCGTCGGTTATCCAATTTCCCTCCTTTCTGTTTCGACAAAGAAAACGTTTAGGTATCGGTAATAGGATTCCCACTATGATTTGCAGAAAAAGATAGATTCTATAATAATCCATAAATAATATATAGAATCAGGCTCCGTAATCAAGTGCTCGCTGTGAGAAGAAGATCTACAGGCATGTACCCATTTCTCCTGCAAAATAAGTTTGAACCCGAGTGAGTATGGGACCATACGCTCATCTTTCTTCTCAATCTACACCTCGTTCCGCGAGAGACCTATCCTCGTTTCGAAATAAAGGACCGTAGTGAGGATCGATCCCGGATAAGCGAGTCAGTGTAGGGACAGAGGCTGATGATTCTAAAGGTGATTTCTAACTACAAGATGACTTTATTTGAAAACGGAATCCAAATATCAACAAAAAGATGAATGGAAAGTCTTGTCGATATGAATTGATCTTCAACCCAATGACAATGCTTCGATTTCGATCTTGACTTCTTTCTTGGATGCCTGAAGTTTGTGTTCGCATTTCATCAAGGAAAAGTGGGCTGTACCCACATGAAGAAAAGAGTTGCTCGTGTAAAAGCAATATCTTCTATTTGACTTATTAGCCGTGTCTTGTCTTGCACATACTCGGCTCGGTGAATGGTTCATCTTCGATTGGCATGGTCCTTTGGATGTAAGAGATCTCGTTTGCTGGCCGGGCCCTTCCATGAGTTTAGATCTCTATGTATGAATCTCTTATGAAATCCCATTACTTTTTATCATTTCAGAACGATCAGCAATACTGTGTGACTTCTGCGTGACAGTTCTTGCATTTCGTTTGTTGCTTTGCATGAACATTTAGATATTGGAAAGCGAACTCCCTGAATTAGGAATTTCAATAGATAGAGAAGGACGGGCAAAAAGAGAGAGACTGACTAACTACCCGGATCAATGCTGATTGACGACTGAATAAATAGCCGGAAGCAACAACTGCACGAGAGAGAAAGAGCGGATCCAACTAAGGAAATGCAGTACCTGTTCTGTCGGAGCTAATCATGCAAAGCTAGCGTAGCGCCAGCCGTCGAAGTGAATGAATTCGAAAGAACGCAGAAGTAAGGAAATGAGACGACTCTTTCTTGAACAATTTCATAAGCAGATCTTCCCCTCCACACCAATCACGAGTTTTTTTTTATTCCTCTCGTATATCGTCGTCACGCCCTTAATGATAGGTTTTGAAAAGATTTTTCATGTCATTCCCATTTAGGTTCGATTCGGATCCCTCTGTTGTTTCCCTTTCCTCCCGAACCTTTTCCTCGAAATGATAAAGAATCTGGTACACTCGAATTGTATTATTTAAGTGCTTATTGCTTGCCAAAAATCCTACTTCTACAATTGGTAGGTCACCGGGTTATTCAAATAAGTCGTGTTTTCTGTGCTTTTCCCATGTTACAACTTCCGTACCAATTCGATCGATCCGGAATGGATCGGTTAAACATTCTATAGGGAGCCCGGTCTTGACTCTTCTGTGTGGTATTCATTCTCGTTCGGCTCTTGGAATCACATCCAGCAGTGGTTGGAACAGCTCGCAAAATCCAACCACTTCACCTACTTTATTGCCCCCAACCGTTTCCCGTACCTCTATAGAAACAGAAGGGTTTCATGTTCTTTCATCGATTGGGTATTCCTCTCCTTTTGTATCTCTTTATCCAATTTCGGTCTCGATTAGTTCACAAGATTGAATGGCCATAGCCATAGAAGAAGCTTCTCCTCCGGGGCGGGGGGACCGCCTGACAATTACAAAGAAACCTTTCAAAAGTGGATTTTGTGCTCTGAATATAAGGATTTCCCTGGTTTAAGGTGCAAGATAGACTCACTTCTTTCATTCCTGGAACCTGGGGAGATCCTATTCATGGTACGCACGTTCCCCCGGGACTTTTCTCTGCTCGAGATCTTGGAGCCCAAGGATATCCGAAATATCATTTCTCACTCGCACAAGCAGTGGAAGCCACCCAAAAGGGGGGGCTAGTAATTAATTAGTTTTTTTGGTAGGTTTGTATTGTTTCTCGAATTGGTAGGTTTCTCGAAGTAGTTTTAGTAGGTTTCTCAGGAAATAGAGATGCCGAGGCCCCTACTTACCTTATGGGTAGGTAGGGGGAAGGAAGAGTGGGTCAGAGGGCTTCCTTCACAGTGCATACCTCTCTTTCTCTTTTTAGTTTTTCTGGCGGACCGGTCGCGCAAGATCTTTGGTCTTCCCCCGGAACCGATGAAAAAGCGGTCGCTTCTTATGGACTCGCTCAGAATGATTCTTTTATATCTAAGGAAAGGGGATGACATTATCGCATTGATTGAATTCGTACGTCTATCGCTATCCCGGGCCGAGGAGAGGGGGTTTCGGAAGCCGTGCCCTTGTTGGTAAAGGAAGTAGGTTTTGCTTTGAAGGTAGGTATTTCTGGAAGCAAGGAAAATAAAGAAGGAAGCAGGTACCGGTCTAGGGGTTGCCGAGGATACGGATAGTTGAAAAGATAGGATTGCAAAACTGGAAAGACCCGGAAGCAAGGATAAGAAAACAAGGAAGTTGGTTCTCGGTTGGTTGGCAAGCAAAGGGGGAAAGCTGGTTAAACAAAACTAGGGATAGCTAGCAGGTATTTTCTAAAGGTTCAAAAAGAAGGTATTTCAAAAGGCTTTGGCAAAGGAGGTTCACCTTGCCTGCTTTCCTTGTCCTCCGTTCATCGATATCCTATACTGGATACCTTTGCCTTTTCCGAGTGGAGGCAGTAGGCTATTCTCGTTCTTAGCTTTATACGCCGAAACATGCCATTGCTTGCCTTTGCGAAACTGTTCCGTTGACATCCTTTGCCGTAGAACTTATCTTCTTGGAAAACGGAGGATATTACCTTTGATTTTGTTAGAGGAGGTAGGAAGCCGAGCATTGGGAACTAGCCGTTATAGGGTTTCGGAAAAAAGGGTTGATAACTCCCTTTGCTTTGTCAATTAAGAAAAATAGAATGTGCTTACCTTCGTGATATTCCCTTTTCTTTGATCCTTTCGGTTTTGAACTGCGCTTTGCCCGTACTAGGTCTTGAAACTTAGCTTCAACCTCTCTGTAGGAATGAAGGTTCTTGTCATGCAATTTATCGTATGATAATGAATCGAGTTTCGAAACACGGTTGTTGTAGGGAGTTATTTCTTTCTTAAAGGAAGGCTCTCTGCTCCATTGGGTGACGATTCAATGGTTCTATTCATCCTATTCCTAGGTCGATCCGTTAACTTGGGTTTTGTTTACCAGTTGGTTAGGTCAACTTGTGGCATAGCTGTATTGGACGCGATACGGTGAACGAGTCCCTTTTTGCTTTCCGATACTTTCTTGAAGGAATAGCATCTGAGTACAATAGTGTAGAGTTCCCCGCACTAAACATT